>NW_016825370.1:1403686-1467728 GCF_001698545.2 Rhinopithecus bieti | reverse complement strand
ATAATATATAATTTATATAATATAAATATAGGAGAAAATTTATTATAGAATTTTATTAGCAACTACAATATAGTTTCTTGCTCATCATAAGCCATTTGAATACACAGTATTTATACATTTTGCCAGATCATTTTTTTAGTTTAGATTTTAACATAAAATAAAATAAACTTCCACAGTAAAATGTTTAAGAAGTTAAATATAGCCTGATAGTGGGATGTGTCGTCATACAAAATGCTAGATATTATTGTCATAGAGAAGTGATGTCTGATTTAATCTAGCATTACTTGATTTGAGTCCATCGAAAATCTAACCCTAGATGAAGTCTGGAAATCTAGATTAACGAAAGCTAATGTTTTAGGCTCGGTTTCCAAATGTAAACCACAATGATACAAAAGTGATTTCCCTGAATCCCTTAAAGGCATACTTCAGAATGTAATTTAATGTAGAAAACTGAAGGTTATTTGTTAGTTTGTCTGCTTTATACTTAATATTCAGAAATATTACTTTTTATGAACAAAATCTAATTTGGAACTTAGAGGTTTCTAGATTTGAAAATAGTGCCCCATTATTATTTCTCCTGCATAAACAATATGATCCTTTGACATTTGTGTGCTGGTAATTTTCAAAATCAGTGTTTCTCACTAATGAAAGGTAGCTCGCATGTAAGTGGGCATGAAATAGTTAAATAAAAAAAACAAAAAACAGCATTCACTACATCCAAGGGGAAATGTGATGGCGCAATACAGAAATTAAATAATAAGATGATTATCTAAAAGTAGCAGAGGTTTTGAGGTGAAATTTAACAAGAAATTACATAATAGCCAAAATGCCACAGCAGCTAAGGGGGGAAATTCATTTCTAGGTATTCACAAGAAACAGTAGGAGGGATTTTTACAATAAGCACTCTAAGTTTCAACTTTTGATCTGCGTGGTGATAGCTAGTGAGAATAAAAATAACCAGCTAATGAAGATTCTGCACTTTGAATTACAGACACTGATTCTGCAGATAGTTGGCAATTTCTTCAAATATGCAATTAGCATGTCAAAGCTGATGCATCTCATGATGACAATGCTGACCAGTTCAGAAGAGCTTCTGTATAATATGTTGACGATAAGTTTTCATCAACTATAAAGCTGATAGAACGAAATTTGAAAAACACAATTTGAGGATCACCGATAACATTTTATTGCCAGTGAGCCTACCACTGACAAAACTCTATTTCCTTCTCCAGGATCAAAAATACAGATTGTAAAACTAGAAGTTGGAGCAGCTGTATTCTAACGCATTCCCACAGACGACAGATATCTTCCTACATCTCACTCCATTAACTGGTCCCCCAATTTCCATATGTCTCTACTAGCTTTGCATTGAAACTCTCAGAACATTCAATAAGGAATGAGAACTAAGGGGCTATATTTTATCCAGGAAAGTAAATGTTTTCTAGTAAGTCTGTTAGCAGATCTAGAGAAAAAAAAAAAAAAGACCTGAAATAGTAAATATTAGGACTTTAAATTTTTTGTTTCTGGTATCAGATTGCTTAGGAATGAGAAGCAGCTTCCATCTCATGCAGCCATGGGAAATGCCCGCTAAACACTGGTAATTGATTGGAGGTACACTGATATTGCCCCGTGGTCCAGCTCGAGAACCCAAAGGGAGAGAAAGGCTCAGAATTGTTGTCAGCCAAACTCATACACTGGGTTGGCAAACAAAAGATCTGAACAGATATCCATTCTCGAAAGTGGCAATGAAAATTTGTATAGTCTATAATAAAAAAAAAAAGAGGACCAATAGATAATGCTAAAAACTCAAGGAAGAGGAGATGCTTGAAAAAAAAGGTACTTATTGTAAGATCCAGAAGTTTGAAAGACACGTTTTAAAAATTGGCATGCCGTATGAACCATTCAGAAGTAGGCATCAAAAGAACACAAAGTGGAAACACACCAGCAAAAACGTATCTGGAGGGCAAGAAACTCAGAACTCTGGATATTTTTGAAGGAAATAAAATGTGTTGAGGAAGCAACTTAAGATTGTATTTAAAAGGAAAGAAAAGTATTAAATCAAAATGAATTCCTGAATATTCACGTCTGCCCAAAATGAGTAATTTGCATGAGAATGGCTTTCCTATTGATAAAAATCTAGAAAACTAGATAAATGTGAAAAACAACATTTTTTACATATCAGACAAACAGGAGCACAGGGTTGTGAACTTTAAGGGAAAAAACATGAACTGATGCATGGATGTCTCTATTTTTTGCCAGGAGGCAAAATCCAGACTGCACTGAAAGGAGGGAAAACCCACTTTGAGCTAGGAAGGCTGTCTGGGTTCATGAGACAGAGAGGCGCACACAGAGGCCAAAGCATTTCAATTTCGCAAATAGTGTACTGAAAACAAGGGGCTTTGCGGAGAAAAATCTCCATTAATCTGCATAGCATTGTCTTATGTCACTTATGCATTTAAAAGCAAAAGCAAAACCAGAAGATATAGATTAGAATATATAACATACTGATAATAAAAGTGTTTAATTTTTTCCTCTAGCATTACTCTGTATTCTGTATTTCATTACTCATCCTAGGTTACTTACATAATGGTCCAAAAAAACCTATATCATAAAAGTAACAACCTTATACAACCTAAACAAAGTATTAAGGGGTCAACACAGAGGCAGGGAATTGCCAGATTCAGTACATTTAGCTTCTAATCTTCTGTTTCTTAGAATACTCACTTACTGAAAGAATAAAATACTATTTTTTACTATCTAATACAGTTATGCTTTCTTTTAATCTTTATTTTATTGGAGAAAACAATTGTAATACATTTGCTAAACGATAGTAATCCAGTACTAACCCTTTTAAGTTCTAATTGATTTTCCTTTTAATCATGTGTTTATAAAAGAAATGTCTTCCCTTCCCATGGCTTAAATCTTTACTTTATTCTTTTTTTTTTTTTTTTTTTTCCTTTGTATGGAAAACTGGCATACTAAATTATGGCTAATTTCAAATCTTTCTCAAAATTAATATCAAGTTACAATATAATAAGCTCGTAGACAATAGTATAAGATGTAGAAGAGGGGTGCACAAATATTTATATCTGTTAATACTAGGTTCTACCTGTTTTTCAAAAAAGAATTGTAAAGTATTGTTGCTCCAGAACAACTATCTGCAGTTCAAATGCAGTCAATATAAAAATTCTGATACTCAAGTAGGTTTGGAGATATATTCACTACACAGCTAATAGGTGGTGGAATTAGGATTAGAATCCATCAGAGCTTCCCCTTAGGTCTACAAGGCCCTAGACAAATATGTTTTGGGGGGTCTTTGTCTATATAAATATAATTTTATAAAAATAGACATTATAAAAAGATTTCCAATGTCAGTAAACATTAGGAAAACTCAAATCAAAACCAAAATGAGACACTACCTTACACTCATCAGGATAGCTATTAAAAAATAATGCAATAGAAAATAACAGGTATTGGCAAGAATGTGAAGAAATTGGAACCCTTGTACATTGCTACAAGGAATGCAAAATGGTGCAGCTGCTATAGGAAACAGCGCAGTAGTTCCTCAAAATTAAAAGAAAATACTTTATTCATCAGTCATTCCATTTCTGAGCACATACCCAAAAGAACTAAAACAATAGGTTTTGAACACTTATGTTAATAGCAGCATTATTCACAATAGCGAAAAATTGGAAGCCACCCAAGTGTCCATTGAGGGATGAACAGATCAACAAAATGTGATACATACACACAATTGAATGTTATTCAGCCGTATAAAGAAGGAAATTCTAACATACTACAACATGGATGAACCTTGAAAGTATTATACTAACACTTTCACAAATATACTAATACAGTCACAAAAGACAAAAATTATATGATTCCATTTATATGAGTTTCCTGGAGTAGCTAATTCATAGAGACAGGAGGTTGAAGGGAGATTGTCATGGGCTTGGTGAAGAAGAAAGTGAGGAATTGGTGTTTACTGGGTACAGAGTTTCAGGTTGGGAAGACAAAACACTTCTGGTGATAGATGGTGGTGGTAGTTGCACAACAGTGTGGATGCCTTAGTGCCAACGGACTGTGCATTTAAAAATGGTTATGATGGTGCATTTTATGTTATGTATAATTCGTTGCAATAAAAAATACTAAATGTGGGAGCTCCTGTGAATATAATGATTCAATCTGGACATTTATGTCAAAGAGTACAGCAGAGTGGATTGCATATCTGTTCATTGTTCAGTTGCCTTGTCTTTCTTGTCTGATGCGGGAACTATCTCTTTGTGTTCTTAATTGTCAAATATTGAGTGCTGGGCTAATTTTGTATCTCTTACCAGTAAAAAAAGTTAGCAACCCTTCTGTTACCCTCCTTGTGAGGCCTGTGTTTGTACTTGAACAATATAGATGGTATTTTCCCTGCGGTTTCTTGACATAATTGTTTTAATGCTGGTATATCATCCCTCATCACTTTGCATTGTCCATCCTGCTGCCTGTGACCTCTGAGTTTCAAGAGCTCTCTTCTCTTTGATCATGACCACAATACAATCCAAAGCATACAGCAAAATGTGAACACTAATTGTTTTTCTGGTTATGTTACATTTACACTTAACTTTTTCAACTTTTAGCGTGTGAACATAGAACAATTTTCCAATCAGGTGCTCTGTGGTAATCTGTACACCATAACTGCTGTGTGTAGAGGATGTTGCTCTTCCCATGTTCTGGCCACACACCTGGTCCCCAGCAGGAAGGATAAGTATAGAGCTTGCATATGGAGCTTTAGTTTTATAATCTAAGATACATATTCAGTAAATTAAACAATGTAAACAAACAAAGAAACACAAAAGTTATGATCAGGGAAAATAAAGCAAAAATAAATTAATGGGTCCTGATACACTGATTCAATGCTGTAGCAGTTTCCTCTCTTATTGCGCATTTCATAATCCCTACCCCTTTGATGTGTACCATGACTAACTTTTCCTAGATTTTAATTTTATTAGGAAATGTCAATGCTTTACAAAATTTAAGTGATTAATGTGTAAATGAAATTATTGTATTTATAACATTTTGTATTCTGTGGTCAGAACATTCTCAAACATAATTTATGGTAGCTGTGGCTTTTGCCAGATAGTTCCCTGACTTTAAAACTTTCAGTAATTATTAACCACCAAATATTATCCAGATTCCTTATCAAACTTTCAAGGTTCACTGCAATTCAATATCTAGCTGCCTTTGAATCTTTGCCAACAATTCTAATGGACCAACAACTAATACCGCTTATTAGACCATTTTTTATGTGTCAATCACTTAAGTAAATATATGTGTTCATTGTTTAGATGTATTTATGTACAGATAGATATGCTGTATATACAATATAAATATTGTATATGTGTGTGTATGTGTGTGTGTATAAAACCGAGGTTTAGAAAACAATTTTACCTAATGACACAAAATCACTGACTGTAAAGTTTAAGTTGATTTCAACTGAAAAATGTTGCCATTTCTATTAAAGAAGTGAAACATTACCTGCCTCTTTATACCATCTCATGTGTTTAACTCAAATATATTTTCAACACTTCCTTTCTACTTCCCTCATTCTCTGTTTCTGACTTATTTCCTTCCCTCTTCCATCTTTCCTTCTGTTTCTTTGTTTTTGAGAAATTACAGTTATAATTCTGAGCATTGGGCTCAATCTAGAGGAGCAATTGACATACAAAAATATTATATATGTATGTGTATATGGGTGTGTATATAATGCACTTATTGACCAGCAAAGTTCAGCACAGGTGCTGGGAGTTTTACAGGAAAGATAAAACTTGACAGCAGTTAATTGCTGTACACTATCTGTTGATGAACTTGCATACTATGTTCACATAGTTTGCAAAGTTTTTACACCCAGAACAGGCAGACATAGATTGATTGATTGATTTATATAGATTATGTGGATATGCATTAAAGATTAGTTATACCCATATACTTAGGTACATATCAGATATATGTTATACATAGTTATGTATACATTTCTATTATATATAATCTACATTTTATTATAATTATATTTTATGTTGATATGGTTTGGCTGTGTCCCCACCCAAATCTTAGCTCTCATAATTCCAATGTGTTATGGGAGGGACCCAGTGGAAGGTAAGTGAATCATGCGGGCGGTTTCTCCCATACTGTTCTCACGGTAGTAAATACGTCTCAAGAGATCTGATGCTTTTATAAGGAGAAAACCCTTACTTTTGGTTCTCATTCTCTCTCTTGCCAGCTGCCAAAGTAAGACATGACTTCCACTTTCTACTGTGAGTATGAGGCTTCCCCACCCACATGGAAGTGTAAGTCCATTAAACCTCTTTTTCTTCATAAACTACGCAGTTTTGGGTATGTCTTTATCAGCAGTGTGAAAATGGTCTAATACAGTAAATTGGTACCGGGACAGTTGGGCGCTGCTGTAAAGATACCCCAAAATGTGGAAGTGACTTTCGAATGGGTAATAGGCAGAGGTTGGTACAGTTTGGAAAGCTAAGAAGAAGATAGAATAATGTGAAAAAGTTTGCAGCTTCCTAGAGACTTGTTGAATAGCTTCGACCAAAATGCTGATAATGATACAGACAATGAAATCCAGGCTGAGGTGGTCTCAGATGGAGATGAGAAACTTGTTGGGAATTGGAGTAAAGGTGACTTTTGCTATGTTTTAGCAAAGAAACTGGTGGCATTTCGCCCCTGCCCTAGAGATTTGTGGAACTTTGAACTTGAGAGAGATGATTTAGGATATCTGGCAGAATAAATTTCTAAGCAGCAAAGCATTCAAGATGTGACTTCGGTGCTGTTAAAAGCATTTGGTTTTAAAAGGAAAACAGCATAAAAGTTCAGAAAATGTGCAGCCTGATGACATGATAGAAAGGAAAAATCTATTTTCTGAGGAGATATTCAAGGCCACTGAAGTAATTTGCATGAGTAACGAGGAGCCAAATGTTAATCCCCAAGACAACGGGAAAACCGTCTCCAGGACATGTCAGAGATGTTTGCAGCAGTGCCTCCCATCACAGACCCAGAGGCCTAGGAGGGAAAAAATGGTCTCATGGGCTGGGCTCAGGACCCCTGCCATGTACAGCTTAGGGCCTTGGTGCCCCGCATCCCAGTCACTCTAGCCATGGCTGAAAGGGGCCAAGGTACAGTTCAGGTTGTGGCTTCACAGGGTGGAAGCCCCAAGCCTTGGCAGCTTCCACGTGGTGTTGAGCCTGTGAGTGCACAGAAGCGAAGAATTAAGGTTTGGGAACCTCTGCCTAGATTACAGAGGAAGTACGAAAATGCCTGGATGTCAATCAGAAGTTGACTGTAGGGACAGGGTCCTCATGGAGAACCTCTGCTAGGGCAGTGTGGAAGAGAAATATGGAGTTGGAGCCCCCACACAGAGTCCCCACTGGGGCACTGCCTAGTGGAGCTGTGAAAAAGAGGGTAACCATACTCCAGACCCCAGAATAGTAGATCCAGTGACAGCTTGCACAGCGCACCTGGAAAAGCCACAGACATCCCATGCTATCTAGCCCATGAAAACAGCTGGAACCAGTGCCGTACCCTGTAAAGCCACAGGGGCGGAGCTGTCCAAGACCATGTGAGCCCAACTCTCACAACAGTGTGACCTGGATGAGATGCATGGAATCAAAAGAGATCATTTCAGAGCTTTAAGATTTGACTGTCCTGCTGGAGTTCAAACTTGCATGGGGCATGTAGCTCTTTTGTTTTGGGCAATTTCTCCCATTTGGAATGTCTGTATTTGCCCAATGTCCATATTAGGAAGTAATTAAGTTGCTTTTGATTTTATAGGCTCATAGATAGAAGGGATTTGCCTTGTCTTGGATGAGACGTTGGACTGTGGACTTTTGAGTTAATGTTGAAATGTGTGAAGACTTTGCAGTACTGTTGGAAAGGCATGATTGGGTTTGAAATGTGAGGGCTTGAGATTTGGGAGGGGGCAGGAGTGGAATTATGTGGTTTAACTGTTTCCCCACCCAAATCCTATCTTGAATTGTAGCTTCCATAATCCCCACATGTTGTGGGAGGGACCTGGTGGAAGGTAATTGAATCATGGGGGTGTTTTCTCCCATACTTGACTCGTGGTAGTGAATAAGTCTCACAAGATCTTATGGTTTTATAAGGGGAAAACCCTTTTGCTTGACTCTCATTCTCTCTCCTGCTTATGCGGTTTCTGCTAACAGGTCTGTTGTTAGCCTAAGGGGGTTGCCTTTATAGGTGACATGTCCCTTCTGTCTAGCTGCCTTTAGTATTTTTTTCTTTCATGTCAACCTTGAATAATCTGATAGCTATGTCTCTTGGGAATGGTCATCTTGTATTATATCTTGGGGGATTCTCTGCATTTCCTGAATTTGAATGGTGACCTCTCTAGCAAGTTGAAGAAATTTTCTTGGATGAGATCTTCAAATATGTTTTTCAAATTTCTTGTTTTTTCTCCCTCTCTTTTAGGGACATCAGTGAGTCATCGATTTGGTCTTTTTACATAATTATATATTTCTTGGAGGTTTTGTTCATTCATTTGTTTTCTTTTTTCTTTGCTTTCTGACTGAGTGAGTTCAGAAAACCAATCTTTAAGCTCTGAGATTCTTTCCTCAGCTTGGTTTACTCTGCTGTTAATACTTGGGATTGTATTATGAAATTCTTGCAGTGGTTTTTCAGCTCTGTCAGGTCAGCTTGGTTATTTCATAAAATAGTCATTTTGTCTTTCAGCTCCTGTATCATTTTATTGTAATCCTTATACTCCTTCGATTGCATTTCTACTTTCTCCTGATTCTGGATGATCTTCATTCCTATCCATATGCTGAATTCTATGTCTATCATTTCAGACATTTCAGCCTGGTTAAGAATGATTGCTGGGATTAGTGTAGGCTTTTGGAATCAATAAAATACTCTGGATTTTTGAGTTGCCAGAGTTCTTGTTCTGGTTCTTTCTCATCTGTGTGGCCTGATGTTCCTTTAACTGTGGTGGAATTTGAGTATAGTCAATTAACTCTGCTTCTGGATGTTTACGGAGGACCAAGGCTTTGGGCAGAGTCTTTATGTGCAGTTGAATTCTTGACCTTGGTTGCACAAGAGTGTATATCTGCAAAGTATTTGTTGGTGTTGAAGTCTGAGCGTGCTCCAGGAGATGGTGTGTAAGTGTCATGGCTTGTAGGTAGGCTCTTGCTCAGCCATGTGGCTCTTGTGAATTTCCTGCCATTTGCAACCATGCTCCCTGTCAGTACCCTGAGAGTGTGGGCTCCTTTCCCATTTGAGTGCTGGCTGAAGATCTTGGCTTTGCACTCCTGGGTTGCACACTGAAGCCTTGGGGTAAGCTCAGGCTGTATATTCCCTCCTCAGCTTGGGCAGGGACCTTGGCAGTGACAGTGGTAGAGCGTTTTTCACTTGTTTCTTGGGGCTCCACTTCAGAGAAATGCTACTACCAACCAGAGCAATCAGAGAAATACTACTACCAACCAGAGCAATCAGCACTTCAGAGAAGAGCTACTACACCAACTGGAGCAATCCGTCTGCATTGTGGCAGCCGAATTGTGGGCTGAACTGGGGGACCTTGCCTGGTGAAAAGCAGAGTCAAGGGCCTCATGGGGGAAGACAGACTGGCCTCTTCTCCTTAGGGAGGTTGTGCCATGCTGGGAGTGTAAGTAAAGCAGTCAGAGTTTTTGTTGTTTCCCCAGTTCGAGGGCAGCAAAGACAGACAGTACTACTGCAGTGGCAGAGAGGCTCTCGGTTGCTTCTGGGAGTTCCACTTCAGAGAAATACAGAGTCACTGCCAATAAGGATGTTCAGGCAGTGCATATGGTGGCTGTGCTGACCAAGTGAGCCAGGGGCTCTGCTTGGTGAAGAGTAGAGGGCCAGGGGCTCACAGGGAAGATAGACTGCGCTTCTGTCCACATGTGACTGTGGCGTGCTGGAGACACAAGTATAGCCCTCAGGCTCTTTGTTTCTTCCCCAGTCTGAGGGCAGCATGGTAGTACTGCCGCAGAGGCAATGACAGAGGGTGGTCAGTTGCCTCTGGGAGCTCCACCACAGAAACACAGAGCCACTCCAGTGGGAATGCGCAGTCGGGTTTGGGGCAGCTGTTCTGCTGTCTTTAGCCGGGAACCCAGTCTTGTGAAGAGTAGTGGGTGTGGGAAGAGAGACTGTTCTCCACTCTCTATGGCAGCTGTGGAGTGCTGGAGGTGCCAGGATCTAATCAAGCCCTTTGTTCTTTCCCCAGCCCAAAGGCAGGAAGGGTAGTACCACTGCAGCTGCAATGGGAGAGGGCTGTTGGTTGTCTCTGGGCTTTCCTTCCCAGAGTAACACGGAGCCACCGCTGACTGAACTGTTCAGTCAAGGACAGGATGGTTGGTCTGGGGACCAGGTTGAGAGGCCCTGCCTCGTGAGGAGTAACAGGAGGAGGGACCTATGTGGAAAACACTGCGGCCACTATCCTGTGAGGCAGCTGCACAGTGCTGGAGGCCTGTGTTAGTCCTTAAGCTCTTCCTCCCTCCTAAGCCTGAGGGCAGCAGAGGCAGAAGCTGCAGAACAATAAAAATGGTGGCCTCCCTGCTGCCTCTGGGAGCTCCATCTCAGGGAAGTGCAGAGATGCTACCAGCCCGAGAGCTCGGGTGGGTCTGGGATGGCTTAGGTCCCTGGCTGGGAGGCCCTACCCAGTGGGAAGTAGCAGGGGAAGGGACCCACATGGAAACAGTCTGGCAGCTTTTGCATAAAACAGTTGTGCTGTGCTGGGGGTCTGAATTAGTCCTTAATCACTTCACTGTCTCCCAAGTCTGAGGGCAGCAGGTGCGATGGGGGGCTGTCGAGGGGTGCTGTGGAGCAGCAAAACTGGTGGGCCCATGTGCGAGTGCTGGGAGCTCTATCCCAGGAAAGTACAGGGCTGCTTCTGGCCCAAGAGCTCAGGGAGGGCTGGGGTGGCCATGCTAGGGTCCCAGGCCAGTTAGCCTTGTCCTGTAAGGTGCAGTACAGGCAAGGCCTGTAACCGTCTGCTCCTCAGCCCCATAGATTCAGCCCCTGTTCTGACAGGGTATATGGGAGCCTGGCCTCCCCTGTTGCCAGAGCTGCAGTTGCTGGTGCTGGCGTGTCCAGATGTCCAAGTTCCCTAAGGATAGGCAAGGGCCTGCGAAGTGGCTCTGCTCAGACTCCATGTCACTCTCTGGAAGTGAGTGGTGGAAGTCAGTCTGGAAGCCCTGGTGGGGGCGGGAAGGGATGATTCCAGGGAATTGCCTGAGCCCAGAGTTGCAAAGGTCTGTGGTAGAAGTGTGGTCTTTTCATTTACTCACCATTCCACACAGTTGGAGGCTCCTCTGGCTTAATCCCAATCCTGTCATGTCTTGCTCTTCTTTGTTCTCTGAGGGTTGCATTGTTTCCTGGATGAATCCCAAAGTGTCCTCCCGGACCATCCAGGTGAGGAGCTAATGTTTAGTCACCACTGCTTCTCTTCCCCAAGAGAATGGCAGACATCAGCTTCTAGTCAGCCATCATGGCATTAGAAAATATTTCCTGGCTTCCAGGGATCCTGCTGCCTTAGTTATGGATGGATCTCCCAATACCTTCCAGTCCCAGAACCACAGAGTCTGCAGTAGAGTCACCTAGAGCCTCCAGGAGCAGAGGGCACAGAGAGGTGAAGACGGGATGTGGAGCTCTGTCTGGAGCAAGAGACAAAGGCCCTGCCAGATCTCAGTAATTATTTTTAAACGTAATTTATCATTATACATTTTTCTAATTTGTTCTAATTTATTTGTGTATAAAATTACTTAAATTGCTATTTTCATTAATAAAATCATAAAATGTTTTCTGTATTACCAAAATTTGTATTCCAGTTTCAAAACTGGGAATAATTTTCTTGCATTTTACCCATTTAAGTCTAACAAAGGTTTATATCATTATTGTATGAATATAAAAAACCCATTATACAAATAATATAAACATAGATATTGTATATAAATATATTGCATACATGTACATGTAAATATATATATTATATATGTAGATTTATTTAATGTATGCATATGTGTATGTGTGTGTGTATGATGGTTATGAGCAGTACCAGGTTCAAGATCTATGATAAAATCAATATCGGTGTGTAAATTTTCAAGAGTCTTACTATATCTGTTCATCGTATTTACACACATACACATGCACACAGCCTGTAAGAAGAGGTGCTAATCATCTTAAAGCATATTGCAGCATTTTTCAAACCAGATTCATGCATTATTATCTCTGCTTCCTGATTTAAAGCCTGGCTTACAATTTTATGTATCACACATCTATTTGGATCATAATATATAGAAGACTATTTTATGAAATGATGGTTATAAAGTCTGTAGGTATGAACTTATAATTAGGTCCAGATATCAAGTATTTTAACCGAAAATATCACTCCTTTAGTGGCATCTAATCAAGGAGGTCTAATTAATGGTGCAGTACTTTGTACTTTTTAGATGTTTAAGTGCTAGTTAGCATAAGTTAAATTTTTAGATATAATTTTTTCACACAGAAGTGTTCCATATTAACTAATATTTTGTACTGAGTTTTGGGATATTGTTAAATGGATTTTATTAAAATTTCTTTGTCACTGTTTTTCAAAAACAAATGTCTCCCAGACATTCTATGTTTGTAGATTGAAAGACTTAAAATTGTTAAGAGGTCAGTACTACCTAATGGTATCTGTAGATTTAATCCAATCCCTTTCAAATTCCCAATGGCATTTCTTATAGAAACAAATCCATTCCAAAATACATATAGAATCTCAAGAAATCCCAAATAGCAAAAACAATTCTGAAAAGGAAAACATAGCTGACAACTCACACTTTTTGATTTACAAATTTACTACAGTCTTAACAACAATCAAAACAGTGTGGTACTGACCTAAAGACGGAGACCAGTGGAAAAGAATAGAGAGTCCAGAAGTAAATCCTCAAAAATATGAGCTGGTGATTTTTAACAAGGGTATTAAAACTATTCAGTGGGGGAAAAAGGTCTTTTTTAACAAATGTTGCTGGGAAAACTAAATATCCACATGCAAAAGAATAAAGTTGGAACTACATCATATGAAACATGATGTAGTATTTAAATAAAAATGAATTCATTATCTAAACAGAGACCTGAAATTATAAAACTCTTGGAACAAAACACAGCACAAAAGCTTCACAACGTTGAACTAGCAATAATTTCTTGACTAGGACACCAAAGGCACAGGCAACAAAGTAAAAAATAGACAAAATGCATTTCATAGAAAGTAAAAGAAAATAAAAATAGATCTTCAAAGGACACAGTCAAAAAAATCAAAATGCAACTCCCAAACAGGAAAAAAATATTTGCACATGATATATCTAAGGAGGGATTAATATTCAGAATATAAAGAGAACACCTAAAGCAACAACAAAACATACAACCCAATTTAAAAACAGGCAGACAACGCAATTAAAAAAAAAAAAAGACTTAAATACAGATTTCCCCAAAGAAGATATACAAATGGCCAATAAGCCCATGAAAAAATGCTCATCTCTAGTCATTAGGGAAATGCAAATCAAAACTACAATGAAATACCAATTCTCACTCTTAAATACCATTTCAGGCAAAATTGGTCATCTTACTGCTTTAAGTGAATTTATCTGATGCTAACATTATTCTTTTTAAGAGACACATATCTTTATCAAACAATATATAAAATGTTTCCATTTTTTTCTGTCATTGAAGATGTTTGCGTACAATGCAAAATAAATAAATGCTGGCCTCTTGCAAGTATGAAAGGAATTCAGTATACAGCACATGCTGTTGGTCAAACACCCCTGGCTTTCACTGTTTTGTCATGAACTCTAGCTAAGAACCACTTACCCTAGTCAAGGCCTTAGATTACTCCTGTAGTTTGGCAGAGAGTCCAATTTATGGTGTAAGTTGAAGAGCTCTTCTAATACACACTTTCTTTGTTTGCGGTTCTGAAAAGAGTTGAGCTCAGTACAGAAAGCTCATTACATTCACTATAAACAAGCAGCCTTGTTCTAAGATATTCATGCTGGGTAATCATCATTGTGAACATACGTACATCTAAGTTCTTGGTTAGCTTTTTTTCCACACGCACCCCCTCCCCAAGGGGCGCCATTTGGTATGTATTAAAATTCTGTCTTCTTGAACATTTTTTTTTTTTTTGAGACGGAGTCTCGCTCTGTCGCCCGGGCTGGAGTGCAGTGGCCGGATCTCAGCTCACTGCAAGCTCCGCCTCCCGGGTTTACGCCATTCTCCTGCCTCAGCCTCCCGAGTAGCTGGGACTACAGGCACCCGCCACCTCGCCCGGCTAGTTTTTTGTATTTTTTTAGTAGAGATGAGATTTCACCGTGTTAGCCAGGATGGTCTCGATCTCCTGACCTCGTGATCCGCCCGCCTCGGCCTCCCAAAGTGCTGGGATTACACGCTTGAGCCACCGCGCCCGGCCTTCTTGAACATTATTAACAGTCAGTTATAATGATTTCACCAGAGGTGATATGTGCCTTATCCAAAAATAAAAATCTTAAATTCCAAGAACCTCAATAATACTAAGGGGTCAGTCATTCCCAGTGAATCAAAACACTTGGTTTTCAGATATTAAGTAAGTATGGAAAACTCAGGCCAATAATCCCAGAGCTTCAAGAGGCTGAGGCAGGAGGATGGCTTGAGAACAGAAATTTGAGACCAGCCAGGCAACGCAGTGAGACCATGTCTCTACAAAAAATAAACCAAAGTAGCCAGATGTGGTGGCCTGGGGGTGCTGTAGTCCTGGCTACTAGATTGCAGTGAGCCCTGGAGTTCAAGGTTATAGTGAGCTACAATCATGCCACTGCACTCTAGTCTGGGAGACAGAGGGAGACTCTGCCTTAAAAAAAAAAAAAAAAAAAAAGATTGGAAATGTAGGTAGAACTCACTTGCTTATCGAACTGTATTATCCAACTGTAGGATGGTTAAAAATATGTGGCCCTCAAGTGTCTGTATACACATATACATACATATCTAATGTTGCATATATTATTGCTAACATATTACGCTACAGAGTATATAAGTATATATCTAGAAATTGCATGATATTATAACTATAAATAAAATGTCAAATCTAAGTTTTATTTTCAGACTATCTTAATAAATTTAGCATTTGGGAACATATTAGAATCATCTCCGTATGTGAGAAATGGGGAGAAAAGTTTTCAGCACAGCATACATTAGCTCAGGAAGAAAATCTTACCAGGTTGCAAGTGATTGTCAGAGATTAATATGTTTTAAGTTTCACAGGGAGGACACCCCAGTAATCATAGATGCTTTTTGGACAGTTCAGCCATGTCTTAAAGTCACGTGCAGAGCTCTGAGTTCAAATCTGTAAAAATGTTCTCTTGTCTTATCTAGTTCAGTCTATACTTTTGTTCAGATCCAAGGTATGTATTTTTGTTGTTGTTAATATAATAGCATATATTATGCTGAAATAATACCTAAGTAGGTTAAAGATACCAAACACTTTACAAAGTGACAAAGTGTTTACTTATTACGAATTTTGTTATTTGTATTTTTTTGAACTAGTCTATCTATTTTTAAAAGCACAGATGTCCAAACATGGTAGTTAGTTGTTCACATACCTTGTATTTCACTTGACTGTAACCATAGCAGGGCCATGAATGAAAGAGAAATACTTAAATTTGATTGCATTATTTAACTGCATAAATTATTCTAAAAATATGAAGTCTTGTGACTTACAGATTTGGAACGAAACAAAACTGTGATGATTATTAATAATCTATGTTGACTTGTGCCCTGGTTATTTCTTAGCAAGTTAAAGGTTAATTTACAAGTCTTTAATTACTAAACTATTAATTGAAATTCTGTCTCAGTATGGGCTCAAGATATTCAATAAAAGAGAGATAACTGAGACTTTCTTTGATTGCTGAAGCTCATCCAATATTTGCAAATGCCAAATTTTAAAATAGATTTAGGCACCAAAGGAACTTACACTTTCTCCAGGAAAAAAAAATATAACTAATCACCACCATAATGTCATGATGTACATATCAGTTTTGAGGCTAGTTACAATACCCACTTTCACTCCCAAACACCCCAATGCAATAACTGCACAAGTAAGACTCCTCAATTCTGAAGCCTGGGTGGTCAGCCCAGACAGTTTGGAGGTTCTCAGTAGTTTCTGATGATCGGGAAATGAGGAAGCAGAGAGAAACAAAGCAGGCCACAGGAAAATGGGAGATACGTACATCACTCATGCTGTGAACTCAACTTTGCAGAATGAGAGGTAGAGGTTACCTGCCTAAACTGATGCCCCGTGGGCTGGCCTCCTGGAATTGGCCTCCTCTAAACCTCCAAGCAAAGTGGCTTTGGTCAAGTACTAATGACAATCATTCATCTTGGTCAATGGCTGACCTGAGACCTCAGTCTCACCTCCATTCGTTAGTCTGTGGAAGAACCTTGTGTTTTCTAAACCAGGAATGCTGATATGGCAAATACTGCCGGTAGCTTGTCCCATCGTGCAACTGCAACAATTCATGGACACCTGTAGTGGATCATGCCCGTGGAGGGGCTGGAGTCCCCGCTAATGAACACAGAGCAGGCGACAAGGGTCTGTCCCGTCACCCTGCTATGGTGCCTTGCTCCCAGCATTAGGGAGGGAGCTGATGTTTGCCCAAGTATAGAACTTTAATGCCTCATGGCCTTAGGTAGCTTGAGTTGCCTCTTTGCCTTCAGTGTCATTCAGGCAATCTCTTAAAAAGTAAGATTTCCTTGAAATGTCTCCAGCTAAACATTAGGGCTTGAATATGTCCCTGATGAAGGCTTAATTTTACTTGATTTTATCTGGAAATACGAAAACATTATGGGGCGGGGAGAAAGCACAATAAATAAATAAATAAATAAAATAAAACCAGGGAATAGGAAAAGCTCTCATTTGAAGAGTCATCTTAATTGATACAAGTTCATAGAACTTTTATGAAATAGTCTTATAACTCTCACTTATGTATCTAAAAAAATCACTGGAAGTAGATACTTATTCCAAACTGCCCATGACAACAACTGTCTGTGCTGTCTCTCCTGCCTTAAAGAGGCATCACGCTCTAAAGGCCAATAGATAGCAGTTCTGTCTTCTAGAAAAGAATCTAAAATTTGGTTTAAAATATAACACCTGGTAAAGTAACACATATAGTAGATGCTTAATAAATGTTTTGAGAAACATATGAATGATTACATAAATGAGCTGATCAAAGGATGGTGGCATTAAGAAATTCAAATCAAATTGAAGCCACTGGGACAACTGTCAGATAATCTAGGCTGACATCTCAGGGAAAAGGCTAAAAAATAACCTAGTTTTGAATTGCTTTCTTCAGACACTGATTAGTACTAATAAACTTTTAATACAATGGAGCAGAACGGTGTTTTGCAGAAATACCTTCTACAAATCCTCTGAATAACAGGCTGCCTGGCTAGATCTCTTTTTCATGACAATGATATTTGCCTGCCTAGAGAGAGATATGGTTTAACAATGTTGTGCCCTGGTCTGGAAGATCCTTCCCTGTAAGGAGAGATCTTGTCCTATCTTATTTTTATTTCTTCAATTCCTGCATAATCACTGTCCACAGTCTGCAGTTAATAAAAGATGCTTTTCAACAGGACTAAAATATACAAGGGCCTATAATTAAAATGTCTAAGTTATTTAATGCAGAAATCCATAAAATAAAGGAAAATGAGAGACAAAATAGAATTGAGCAATAAAAATTATATTCCAGATGGACGTTAGTCTACATGGTCCTTAAAGATATAGAACTCATTTTATTTATTACCGTATATTTGACATCTAGCCCAGGGCCTATCACATAGTCATCATTTTATCAATTTGTTTGTTGTGTTTATTAATACAGTTGAAATATTTATTAATACATTGTTGAAGGAGTGATTCTGTCCTCTCATTTAGGCCTACGCACATCAGATTTCAGTTTCTATGTCTAGATGAATGTATGTTAATTTGAATATAAGGTGAAGAATTGGACAGAATGTTGAATTTTCCAAGATCTTCTAAATCTCTGAATTGTCAATTTTGGTTTATGTGGAACTAACAGAAGTTATGGCTTTAAACTAGATAAGCGTACCCTAGCCAGAAAAACTTAGTGGGCTTTATTTCTCATTTAAGTTGGCCTCTGTGCAGATGGTAATAGAATCAGTCTCAAATAATTGCCACAGTCTTAAATGAAAAGATACATGTTATTGTGCAAAGGCTGAAAAACACACGTGCATCAGACAAGGACTCCCAAGCCACCTGTAGTGAGAGACAGTGATTTGCATCACTGTGTTTTGTTACCCTTGAGCTCAGAGAACATGATACTTACAGGCCAGCCAAGCCCTCCTTCTTGGACTCATTCTCATTCAGAATCTTCCACAATCTCTGACTCCTGTACTTTCATCCATTATTGACTCCTCAACCTGCTTCCTCACAAACAGAAAATGATATTCTGTCACAAACATAGCGCGAATCTGTACCCCCAAATTCCAAAAAAGGCAGATTTTCTGCTCTGTGTGTCCACGTGAAACTCCACACTTGGTTTTCCAATGTGAGGGTGTGACCCATCCGAACAACTTATGCCACTCAAAGCAACTGAAGAAAGCACGTATTCAGAGAATCATTAGCAAAACACCATGAACCTAGGTCTAATTGGGAAGGAAAATATTTCAATCCATTTCAAAATATTCTGCCAAAAGCCATGTTAAAGCACCCATCAAACTTTTGATTTTAGGTTTTCCTTTCCCCGTCGTATGTGGGTAACTGTTTTTTTTGATGTCAAGTACTGACATTCAGCAATAATCTCTCCTTCCTTGATAGCCTTGCTGTTTTTTTTTTTTTTTTTGTCCTTAGGGTTTTAAATTATTTTTCTTGGCCTGAAAACTCATGGTGCCTACTGTCAGAGCTGCACAGAACCCAGTGCTCAGCCGCTGCATGCCTACAAGCACTGACATCGTAACAACAGCCTGAGTCTCTGAGGTCTTGGAGCAAAGAGGGAGGCAAGACAAAGAAAACAGGGTCTAAACTGTGCCTACTAGAAGTCTCTGCTCTCAAATGATAAAAATCTTAAAATGAACAACATTTTACTGAATATAGTGTGATCACTGTATTTGCATGGGGGCTGGACTGATCTGGAAACATCAGAGCTAACATGAAGCTCTTTTCTGGAGATGTGGGACATCAAAGTCACATACTAAGAAGTGATGAAGACACCGCAGCATCTCAGTCTTCCTCACCCTGTTTTTCTCTAGCGGTATCCCCTCTCTGAATCTCTACCTACTGGCTACAAAGAACAAAATTCTCAGTGCAATGCCATGACAAATTTCTCCAGGAAGGCTAACCAAATCGCGAGAAAGTGCTTTTTTGTTGTTGTATTTTTTAAGGAGACTTTAAAGGGTAGAGTGAATCCAGAAAAGGCTGAATTAGAAATGTTATGTTTTGGATTTTAACAAGCCGTCTTACGTCTTGCTCTACAGACACCAAGTTCATTGTGGAGGCTAAGAAGCAGCGCTGCTGCGTGCATTTGTTTTGTGAGGTCAGTCACCTCTTCCCTCTCATGCACACAATAACATATGCAAAAAATTCAACTCATACAAATGTGCTCCACAGGAAAATCAATGCTTTCTTGGTCATGCCAACCTACTTATTTTTCTTTAATGATTATGGGCTAACTACACACAGTCGAACAATGTTCACTAGAAATAGATTAACTCGGCCTTTCAGTTGATGTGAGCTGGCTTCCAATGCTGGTTATGAAGACAAAAGGCGGCCCAACAAAAGCTTCTCCCCTCTCTTTAGTGGCTTTGATGCTGCTTTTCAGCCGCTCTGTGCAGTGACAACCTCATCGCTTGTGATTGATCTGAGAACCTGTGCACTTGGATTCGTTGACACTTTTTGTCTTGGTTTCACTGGCATCTATCTCGCATTCAGGTCCAATATCTGTGACTTCATCATATCCATGGCCTGCCACTGGCTACAGAAGCGCTTTGTTCAGCCTGTCTTCCTGCCGGAGGAGGCTTTCCTGGGGATCGCTTCTTGTTCTCAAACATGAAAATGTGTGAAGCATAAAACTCCAGCTGTGAATACTTACCTCCCTGCAGTGTTAAAAAGTTCAATATACAAAACACCTGGTTTCAAGTAAAATGTACATCAAGATATACAGCAAAGAGACAGATTTAATATCCCCCATAGAGCCCTTGGGCGGTTTTAAAATTTAAGACACAACACACTTTTTTTTTTTTTCAGATGAGGTTTTACTATTTTGCAAATAATGAACCAATAAACATCAGACAGTTGAAGGGAAAGTTGTAAGAAAATAGTGGAAAGGGTCATTGTCATGTAAATGAAAATCCCACTCAGGCGTTACTTAGACACATTGTAAATGTATTTATTCCTGGTCAGTAAAATTCTTTTTACAAGTGATAAATGTGTCCAAAAGTCTCAGTGATTTAAGTCCTGTGGGGAATGCTAGTTCTTTTAACTTGAGTGACCTTCTAAATGTTCATCATGAATTAATTTATTTACTGGGAGATAAAAGTAGTAGAGTGGCCATTTTAATGTCTTCTTCCTTGCAAGAATTCTATAAATGATTAGTCAGAAAGTAACTGATGGTTATTTTTTTTTTATAACTATTCTTTAAATCCTCCAAAGTAAATTTAACATTTATATAGTATAAATACTAATATATATTATAGTATATAAGATAATTATATATATATATAAATGTTATAAGATGAAAACCATAATAAAACATATATATATAATAATAATATTATATAACATATCATATTATATATAAGAACCATTGTGTAAGGGAAACATATATACATTGTTATTTGTATATGTAATAATTATATTGGAAGATATTGAGAGGTAAGGCAAATTTGGAGATGGTCAGAAAACACCCTTATTTTTTTTTTGAGACGAGAGTCTCGCCTTCTGCCACCTACCGGTGGTATATCAGCTACCGGTGCTGGATAGGCGGCAGTGGCGCGATCTCCAGCTGCACTTGCAAGCACACAGCCCTACCCCGGTTCCAAACTAGCGCATTCTCATCCCTGCCATCCAGGCCTCTAGCCCGAGTAGGCTGGGATACAGCGCTCCGCCCACCTTTTAATCGCCGACCGGAACCTAATTAATTTTTGTATTTTTAGTAAGAGACGGGGTTTCACCATGTTTAGGTCCAGGATGGACCCAGATCTCCTGACCTCGTGATTCTGGCCCGTCTCGGCCTTCCCCCCAAAATGCTGTGCTGGGATTACAGGCTTGAGCCCGGCCCCAGAAAACATTTTAATATGGCTTGGTACAGGGTATTAATCGAATAAAGTATCGTCAACTGTTTTGTTCTTTTTCTGGATTTCCCATTTCAAGGTTAAAGAGCCAAGTGCCTGTCTTTAAGAAGAACGGTGAGTGTGGGTATCTGCGGGTGTATAAAGAGTTGTCTCAATGTGGTCCACAGTCTTTTTCCAAGAGGGTGCAGAAGCTGCAGCAGAAAGTGTGTGGTTGGCCTCACTTTCCTTCCCCCTCCAGTCACACCCATGCGCCCCATCAGGACTCTCTCCCCTGCATTTTTGGCCTAAATATCCTAGGGCCGTTCAGGGCCAGGTTCTGCTCAGAGATAGAAAGAGTTTCCCATTATAATTACTGTGCAGTATTCAGTTACAAGGGTCATTCCCCACAGTCTACTTTAGAAAAGGAAAAACAAAAGAGCCCGAATTTCACGTTCTGTAATCCTCACTCAAATCTGAGGTGCAGTTGTGAAAAAGCACAGAGCCTCTGGGCAGAACACCTTAGTTCAGCCCTCAGTGCTCCTTAGGCTGTCTGTGCAACACTGGGTATACTGCTGGTGTGTAGTTTTCATTTTTGTGAAATGGGAATAATATTGGTACCAATCTCATACAATTTTGAAAAGGATGAAATGAGTTAAAACAGGAAAAGGTTTAGAATAGTGCCTGTTGGATAATAATATTCAGCACGGTTAGCTAATATCATCACTGCTGTCATCTTCTCCGTTAAATATTGATTTTAGCACTTTGGGAGGCCGAGGTGGGTGGATCACGAAGTCAGGAGATTGAGACCATTCTGGCTAACACGGTGAAACCCCATCTCTACTAAAAATACTAAAAAATTAGCCGGTCATGCTGGATGGTGCCTGTAATCCCAGCTACTCCGGAAGCTGAGGCACGAGTATCGATTGAACCTGGGAGGCGGGGAGGTGGAGGTTGCATTGAGCTGAGATCGTGCCACTGCACTCCAGTCTGGGCAACAGAGTGAGACTCTGTCTCAAAATTAAATTAAATTAAATTAAAAAAAGATTTCAGATCATTTATATTTCTTAATGAGAGATAAAACTAATCTCCTATTAAATATAATTTATTTAGTCAATTGAGATATGACTTCAAATATTTTAAACAGCCATGAATGTTGATATAGCAGGAAATTTTTAATAACTAAAATAAGGAACTATATGGGAAGAATGAAGTCTTTCAAATTATCTGTATATCACAGTGAAGACAGAATCAGAAACACGGCCAGGTGCGGTGACTCACGCCTGTAATCCCAGTATTTTGGTAGGCCAAGGCGGGTGGATCACCTTGAGGTCAGGATTTTAAGACTAGACTGGCCAAGATAATGAAACTCCATCTCTACTAAAAATACAAAAAACTAGCCAGGTGTGGTGGCAGGCACTTGTAATCCCAGCTACTCGGGAGGCTGAGGCAGGAGAATCGTTAGAACCCGGGAGGCGGACGTTGCCGTGAGCTGAGATTGCATCACTGCACTCCAGCCTGGGCAATAGAGCGAGACTCCACCTCAAAAAAAAAAAAAATTTTATTTTAGAAACCTCTGATTCTATCTTGTTTATATACCCTACCAGCAGGTTTTGATTCTATTTTACTTCATCTGTGGTGGAGTATTTATTTATAAAGTATTTGGCAGAAGTAACATGATACCGGTAGTGTTACATAAAGTGTTGGTGCATTCACTCAGCAAATGCTTATTCACTAAAACTCAAGGAACCTTTGAGTATCATCCTCCAAGAGACTGTATTTGAAACAAGGAAGATATACTGGGTTTTGTATTTGGGATATGTAAGTGCCAAGAATGGTCCTAGTGTTAGTTTAACAAGCTTAACAAATGATGCACCTTTTAACATCTCTGAACTATAAATGCATAGTCATAACCTCATTTGTTTATGGTAGGCTGTTCTGGAATAATAAAATATTTTTTCACTCAATTAGCTCTCCCACGCTCTGCAATGATCATTTTATTCTCTCTCCAAAAGTAACCAACACCCCTCCTCACTTTCCCACTCACCAAGTTAGATGACCTTGCCAGAGAAAACAGAGGGCCTTGGATGGAATATCTCTCAACCTGTCCCTACCTGCATCAGGAACTGTCTTACCTCTTACTAAACAAAAGGAATCATTTTGTCTTTTTGCATAAGGCCAGTATAATTGTCCCATGTTTCAGTACTGTTAATATTTAGCTTCTCTGCTTCCACTTTTATCACTTTCTTGCTTATTCGCAACACAGTCACAGTCATCCTGGTGGTCAGTTAACGTGCTCTTCTCTGCTAAAAACATCCTTGTGATTTTCGATCTCACGCAGAGGAGACACCAAAGTCTTCCTCACAATCTGCAGAGCCCTGGAGCTGTAGTTCCCAAGGTGCCTCTGGGGTTGGGCTTCATCAGTTGTCCCTGAGAACTTATTGGAAATGCGAATTCATGGGCCCCACCTGAGACTTAGGGAATCAGAAACTCGGAGAGCTTAGAAATCTGCATTCCGCCAGTCACCAGGCGATTTGATATGTATCTCACCTTTTATTCTCTTCTAAACTCATCGTTCTCCTTCATTTTCATCAAACACCCATTAAAGATTTTCATCAAAACCATCACGCTCTCAACACAAGACATTTGTACTTTCAGTTTCCTCTGCTAAAAACGTCTTTCACCCACATCAACTCAGGCCTCCTTGCCTCCTACATGTATTTACTCAAACATGACTTTCCCAGTAAAAATGTTCTCAAACATCCTATGTTAAATTTCACCTTTCTCCATTTAGATATATTCCTTTCTCCCTTTCCTGATACGTTTTTCTCTATAACATTTACTTTATAATACACATAATATTTTACTTATTCATTTGTGTATCATTGCACTGCAATAGGAGCTTCTCTACAGTTAGTATCATTGTCAGCCTACTTCACTTGTGCCTCCCTAGACCCTGGAAGATCAGAAGAGCTGTTTAAGACTTTGATTTGGAAAATATTTTGTTTTGTGGGTCCCATCTGAACTTTATCTCATGGACATCCCAGTATTTCTTTATACCAGAGCATAAGTATTTTTCAGCTTTTACTGAGGCAACAAATAAGTCCCAGATCTTAAGGTCTTACAACTGACTTGTGGTTCTTGCTGAAGGTCACCTGGGATCTCTGGGAAGTTGCAGTTCTTCCAGACTCTGCTGGGTGCTACAGGACTCAGCTCAACCCTGCTCAGTGTGGTGCTCCATGTCTTTTTATCATGGTTCCTGGTTGAGGGAAGGAGCTCCAGTAGCAGAGTGAGGGGGGAAGAAGATTCTTGCAATATTTCTAAAGGTTTCTGTTAGTATGAGACAAACACATTATCTCCTCACAACCCATTGACCGAAGCTAGAAGAATGCCTAACTCCAAAATCTATGGAGAAGTGAACATATTCCTTCAATAGGACAGGGTAGAAAGGGGACGGATGTAATTGGAAACAAGTAGCACAATCTACTACGTGCAGTCTCTTCAAAGTAAAGTTTGTGCTTCTCGGATTTCAGAGAATTATAATACTCTGGAAGGAAAAAAGGGCCCAGAACCTGTGCTAAGTTATGACAACTTACTGGAGAGCCTCATCCTGTTGCACGTAGCGAATACTTTCTAGCAGGACACACAGGGGATGCAAATAGCAGCATTTTCTGTAAAGTAAAATCATAGAAGAGAAAATAGCATTCTCACTTTTCATATAAAATACTTAAGAATTGCTTAAAACTGCTTTCAAAAAGTATATTTTACTTTTGTGATTTTTGTTTTTTTATTGTGGTAAAAAAGAGATAACATAAAATTTTCTATTTTAACTATTTTGCTGTATGTAATTAATTCATTGGCATTAAATACCTTCACAGTGCTGTGCAACCATCACCTCTGGTAGTTTCAGAACTTTGTCATCACTCCAAATGGAAATTGCATACCCATTGAGAAGAGTCACTCCTTATTCCACCTATCCCCCAGCTCCTGAACAACACCAATCCGCTTTATGTCTACATAGGTTTATTTATTGTGGATGTTTTGTATAAATGGAATCAAACAATATGTGGCCCTTCGTCTCTTTTTATTTTCCAGTATTTCATTTCTTTTTGTAGCTGAATGATAGCACATTGTGTGGGTCCATTCTTCACTTTAGGAGTATATATATATATAGCTTAGAATAAAGAAGACAGCTGAGTTACTACTGACATTTTTTTTTCTATTTAAGCCAAATGTTTCAAATGGTAGACACAGGCACTGGAGACAAAAGAAGTATTTGACATTCAGAAGATATAAATAGCAAATATCAACAATGAAAACATGATGAAACAGGCCATAGAACTTATTCATAAACAGGAGACTGGGAAGATTTCATATGAGAAGCTAGTTCTTGTCTCACCACCATCCAGCATTCTCTCCTCACCCCTGCCATCACAGTCCCACTAAGAATGGTACAGTCATTGTTTAATGAGGGAAAGAGCCAGAATTATGGAAAATCGCAAGAAGGTTAATGACTGATGCAAATTTTTTTCAAAAGAGTGTATTAGTCCATTCTCACGCTACTAATAAAGACATACCTGGGACTGAGTAATTTATAAAGGAAAGAGGATTAATTGACTCACAGTTCAGCATGGCTGGGGAGGCCTCAGGAAACGTACAATCATGGCAGAAGGGGAAGCCAAAACGTCCTTCTTCACATGGTGGCAGCAAGGGGAATTGCCAAGCAAAGAAGGAAAAGTGCCTTATAAAACCATCAGATCTCGTGAGAACTCACTATCAGGAAAAGAGCAGCATGGGGTAACAGCCCCATTCCCATGATTCAATTGCTTCCCACTGGGGCCTTCCCATAACACCTGGGGATTATGGGAACTACAATTCAAGATGAGATTTAGGTGGGAACACAGCCAAACCATAACAAAGGGGGTTGTACCTTGGCCTCAGTAGGATCAAAAACCTTGGGAGAGATGGAATAAAAAGATGGAAGTTTTCACCATTGTTTTGGGGAAATCCCAGAAGATAAAGGACCTGAGCCCTGATTTCCTGGAAATTTCAGTCATAGAGAGATGCCCTGATTGAGCGTGGAGCTAGGATCGTCAGTAGCAATGGCCAGTGCCTTGGTCAGGTAGAGGGGCCTGAAGGCATCCTCAAAGGCACACCAGCCAAGGGAGAGGATGACATGACTTGGCTCATCAGGGTTTGAAAAACTCAGAGTGCAAACCCAGGGTCTGGATATTGAGGTGGAACCTCAGACATCAGGCATTGTCTGCAAGAAATGCTGGCTAAGACCTTAGGGGAGCTCCACTGCAGAGGAAGCCAGTGGGAACATGCCTAGGCCCTGCAAGGTACTTACTAAGTGCCAATCACTGTTTTCAGGACTTAAATATTGTAAAATGTTTAATTCAATTATCAGTATAGTAGGAAAAATGTGATTATTTCCATATTCCTTTTATAGATACAGAAATTAAGTCATAATAAAAGTATGTAACTTGTCCAAGGTGGTCCACATGGGAAGAAGACCTGACATGAGGCAAACTACCCCTAACATCTACCCTGGAGAAGAAAATATGAGGGAGTGGAATCAAATGTAATAGAGCATCTAAGTCTGGATTTTACCTTGAATTGCAAGATGGAGTTCATTGGATATTTGGAACTACCTTAAGTACAGGTAAACAAAAACTAATGTATTTAAATTTTTATACATTTTATTTACATTGGATATGAAGTTGCCTATTGACTACATGTCTCTGTATCTCTCTATCTGCCATGTATTTATTATTACCTATTGTATAGTAATCTTGACATTTCCTGCACTGCCTAGACCAATACTGCTCTCAGAGTTGGCATTATAACATGTGATTGAGAAATCAACTCCTAAATCAAGGAGTTTATTCTTTTTTTGAATTTCCCAAGACCTCCAAATTGATTGCTGCAGGTATAATTTTTAAAACAAACATTGAAATAACTAATTTTATAAGGAGCAATAGTAGTATTCTCTGAACTTTAACGTATCTTTGAAATTTAGATTGACCCAAAGTTGAGTAATTTAGTTAAGCAACTAGTCCGAGAGAAACATTTTATTGGCTTTAAATTTTTAGATGGATAAAATAAAGAATCACCGTATGCTATATCTAAAAAGCATTAATGTTGTCATGTCATGAATGCAACAACTCTGGTTTTGCAATTTTAAGCAAGATCTTGTTGTTAAATAATAACAGGGTTAGCATCAGTCATAAAATAATTCTAAGTTCCTTGGTCTGTCCTTGAAGGACTGGTGTGTTTTTGGTTAGCCTTTATGTTTGCTTTCTTTTTTAAAAAAATCTTCTTCATAAAAGTGAAGTGTTGAATAAATCAAGAAAAAAAATAGACAATTCCAAGAACTCCTATAACTTCATTTTAGGTCAATAGTCATGCATCCCTCTTGAAATCCTGCAAGCTCAAAGCATTGTATTAAGCATAGACTTTTCTATTACATTAAGTAAGATGATTTATTGATAAGCTCACCAAGATATTAATATAAAATATTGTATTAGCCTGTTTTCACACTGCTGATAAAGACATACCTGAGATTGGGATGAAAAAGAGGTTTAATTGGACTTACAGTTCCACATGGTTGGGAGGCCTCGGAGTCATGATGGGAGGCAAAAGGCACTTCTAACATGGCAGTGTCAAGATAAAATGAGGATGAAGCAAAAGCTGGAACCCCTGATAAACCCATCAGATCTTATGAGACTTACCCACTATCTCAAGAATAGCACGGAAAAGACTGGTCCCCATGATTTAATTACCTCCCCCTGGGTCCCTCCCATAACACGTGGGAATTCTGGGAGATACCATTCAAGTTGAGATTTGGGTGGGGACACAACCAAAGCATATTAAATATGTTACTTTATCATCAGCAACTTTGGTTTTCTAAGAATCTTAAATTTAGCTTTGCATTTTCTGTTTTCATGAGATCAGTATTAGCTAAGGGAGATATAACGTTTAAATTTCATACTAATATCCCAATTTTTAAAACAGGACAAATTAGTCCCTGCATAAAGTAGAATAACTTGCCTCAGTCTAGCAATTAGCGGTACTTCTAGAAATCAATCTTAACAACTCAATTACTGGGTTAATATTAGAATTCTAAATAGAACCCACATCAGATGTTCAAATGCAGTTCTGTCTCTAACCGAAGGGGAGTGAGACAGGGACGTTGGTTTTGCTGCAGGCTTTTAACATATAGTGTTTCAAGTATAGTATTTACAGGCTTCTTCAAGGTGGTACCACTAATACGAGTCTGCAGAGGAGTAAACATGAGGGGTGTGTGTGTGTGTGTGTGTGTGTGTGTGTGTGTGTGTATACATATATATATTTTTTTTTTTTTCTTTTTTTTTTTGAGACAGAATCTCTCTGTCACCCAGGCTGGAGTGCAGTGGCACAATCTCGGCTCACTGAAACCTCCGCCTCCTGGGTTCAAGAGATTCTTGTGCCTCAGTCTCCTGAGTAGCTAGGACTACAGGCAGGTGCCACCACACCCAGCAAATTTTTGTAATTTTTTTAGTAGAGGCAGAGTTTCACCATATTGGCCAGGCTGGTGTCAAATTCCTGATCTTGTGATCCACTTGCCTCGGCCTCCCAGCATGCTGAGATTACAGGCATGAGCCACCATGCCTGGCCAGTATTTTCATGTTTTTATAACCTTTCTATACTTCTATACTTTTGATAGGTAGCTTGAGCTGGTTGTTTTCTTGGTTTCTGCATTCATCATCTCTACATGTTAGTTCTTCCAGTAGAATGCTGCCATATGTTTTACAATATAGACTATGTGCACATTCCCAAGCGTAACAACAATCTTTAAACAATGATCTTCCAGTCCACTCCTTTCTCTACAAGTGATATTGGAGCCAACCTACACAGAATGACTTTTATACCTAATGCCAGAGAAAATGCATTTCTTATTAGCTTGATTTGGTCTGGAAAAAATGTAAAAAAAGGATATCTGGGCAGAGTATATTTTTGAATCAGTGTATCACACTGGCGGTCCATTCACAAGCACTGCAGGCACTCTGATGCTTCTTCCATAAGCTGATGAAAACACAAATTGGATTATGCCATAATTGCCATTTAAACTCACAGTGAAAATAGTCTGATAAATGTCAGCCTGCCACTGGGCTGCTTAATTGTTCTATTTTGCCATAAGCCAACGTGATGAGGTACAATTTATTCAATATAACATTATGGACAAACACATATTTAACAAGTCCTGATTAAAATCAATTTCCAAATAACAATCCAGCTTCCATACCAGTGACAGCTTCTACCAATTGCTGGGAATGCTGAATTTGAAAAAAGAGGTGGTAGATTTTGTGCTCATAAGAGTATTAAAATATTTTTAATAACATTGAAATAAGTACTCTGGGCATTCTGTTTAAAAAAACTTAAGACCCCAAAATACTGAATTGTAATTGGCTAGAATTGCTTCACATGATGAGGGAACTTTGCAACTTACCAATTATTTTCATGGATATAGTATCTCTGAGGAGTTGCATGTGGAAAGCCTATTAGGCTGCAGTGAACTCAGGATACACATCAGCACACCAATGAGAAAGGCCAGAATGGACTCAGGGTGACACTGACATACAATATGGTTGCCCCAGTGGCCACAGGGAACTCTAGATCTGAGATGACCTTGAGGATTCCAGCAAATCTTAGGGAAGGAGCTAGACCATATCCTGCAGTCATTGGCCATGGGCTACCCTCTGAAAGGGGTGTAAACTTAGTTGAGGTGCTTCCCTGTGGCTGAGGGCAATTCCTGGTGAGAGGCACATCTGCTCTTGCTCAGAAGTCAGTATCTACTGCGTTTAAGAGGTGGGCGTGTCACTCACACAAGAGGGTATTCGGGCAGGCCTCACAGTGTTCAGTTCATTCTGTATAAATTACCTGCAAAAGATACTGTGTGCAGAGTGATATTTTTACCCCACTGGCCCATAATCCATTAAGTCTACCCTGAAGACATTGTGTTTCTAGGCAAAGTTTGACGTTTAACACTCAATGGCAAGGAGAATCAGGGTGCTTTCATGAGTTTCCAATGCCTGGAAAATGCTAGCACTCATTCTCGTCTTCGGCAGATCAGGCCTCCGAGGCTTATGCGAACCCTCTTTTTGACCTGTGATTCTATATGCTGGCTCATTAATAAATCTTAAATATTGTGCCTTTATATATACTCATATGCAAAACATTAGTAGCGTGCATTAGGTCACACCTCATAGTACTGAAGTTTGGGGTTTAGGTCAGATTATTCCATAAACCGCTCAAACATTTTGTTTGTGCTTAACCTTGGTGTGACCAAAACCTTTCACGTATGCTTAGTCAACCATACGGTATACACACTACCTAGAAATGTATTTTCAAGGCTGCATTCTTTAGCTTTTCTCTTCTATGGTTGTAAAGAGGAAGGACGTACATTCCAAATGGTCTCCAAACCAGAAACCATGGAACGCAAAGCATTTTAAACACAGCAGCTGGCTAGCTTCCAGCCACAGAAGTGCCAGTACCAAGACTTGCTTGCATAGGAATTTTTGAGGTTGAGATGAGATCTGGAGGTTTGGGTAACTAGTTTGAGAATAACAACACTTGGGACCTCTCTTTGGATGTAAGCTGTAGTTTGACTGCATTAGAAATTTTACATTTTGCTTTCCCATAAACACAGTTGCATACTTTGAAAAAACAAATCCAATCTCATATCGAACTTCTACAAGCTCTTGCCGTATGTGATATGTGTGCTTGCATACATATCAGTGGCCACAAAACTTGCTTACTTTCCATGGTACATATGATGAGTTTCAGATGCTTAGGAGCCATAATCAAGACTGGCAAGCAGTCGTGGCTGTTGTGGTGTAACTGAGATGATAAGTACCTATGAAGTGGGGGTGCTGGGGAGTCAGTGGCTAGTAGTTATGAGATCCTTGAAAACTGGACTGTGCTGTATTCAGCTTTTATTCCTTCCACTGCACACTAAAAGAGCTGCATAATCTGAATGATATGTTTTGTACTAAATAAGCAAGGTATTGTTCCGAACCTTTGTTCGTTCTTATCTAAAATCGTTCAAGTCCCTGGGAAAATATGACTTTGATAGTTCTGAAAGAAAGGCACTGGGAGAGCCAGGTACTTCATAAGGCTATGCACCTGTGAATATGCAATACATCTTGGTCGACTGGTTGATTAATATATACAATACTTCGTATGGTTCTCCAAAAGATCAAGCAATGAACTAAGTAATCTTCCAAGGTCTCTTCCAGCCTAATAATTCTGCTTTTGTCTTTTCTTTTCACAGACGAAAGATGATACTGAGAGCTATAATATGGCCTAATTCTACATGTGAACTTTAATAAGTGATGCATGACATATTATGCTACCTACCTTAGGCATGTGTGTAGATAGTCCTCTCATTAGGAACGGTGGCCAAGATGCCAGTTTGACACCATCGGTCAGATGCTTCACCTCATGGGCTTAATAGAAACTTTGAACAGTAAGTGCAGCGTCACTCCACATTGCTTCAGGCCAGGCCTGTGACTGCTACTGCTCAGAAACCACTATTTATGAGCAATGCCTCCCTGGGCCCTGTGTTCTTATATTAAACCTAATGAGTGACAACAGGATCATCCAGGGAGTGAAAGGCCCCCTGGTTCAGTAGTTAAGACATGAAGAGACACACAACTCCTTTCCTGTCCCTAATCTCACTCTTTTCATGAAGATGAAATCTCTACCGGCTCATAGTGAAATATCAATAAATTATAGGAAGTTATTTTTAAAACAATAGTAAATGACCCATAATCCCATCATCCAGAGGTTTACCTCCTCTGTTTATACGGTTGCACATTTCTTTGTAATTATTTTTATAGATAAATAGGAAAAAAGTATGTGCATGTGAGTATATATGTGTGTGCATAATTTCGTGGTTAATGCCTTGTGTATCACATTTTATACGTTGACCATACCATAAACATGTTTTATTACATATAAGCTGGCCAAGATTTTGGGAGTTATATTTATTATATTTCTATTATATAATTTATGTTCTATTACATAATATATAATGTATTATCATATATTATAATATATATCTATTATACATAATATCATATACTATATATTCTATTATATATTATTATATATGATATATCATATATATTCTAGTACATATATTATTATACTTGTATTCTTTCCTTCACAGTCTCCTGTAGCACATATGCTTTCCTTCCAACACTACATTGTTATTCATTTGTCAACTTATGTTTAAAATCTTCATTACTTCAGAGAATCAGGTTAGTCCTCTCTTTCTTCTCTGCAAAATCCAAGGTACAGTCTCCATCTTTCACTTAAATTTTCTGATCACTCCCACAATCACACAACATGACTTTTTTTATCTTGATTTCCTGAAAAGTAATCAATTCTTTTTAAAAATCATTAATTATTTTAATGGCTGACCCTCAAGGTCAGGGTGTCTCCAGAGTTTCCTCCAGCTGATCTTTCTTCTCAGTCATCCTGCTCACTTGGGGGTTTACACCCTTCCTCTTGTCTTCTTCCCACATCACCATGATCTCCAAGTGCCTGTATCCCCAAATCCTTATCCTGAATTCCAATCATCCTTGTATTTCTTAAGTTCTTGCTCTAGGTTTTACATTGTCTTATGCATTAGGGATCTTAAGGTAATTGAGACACTGTGCACTAGACATTTGGCACCTAAAAGACTCAATAGGTCCAAATCAGATTTCATTGTCTACTAGCTCCAAGCCTCCTTACCCTCCTGTATTTTCCGCATGGATTGAGGACCTCTCCAAGCAATCAGGCAATAAAGGCCTCTGCATCCCAAGTAGCCACCAGTTTCTCTCATGTTCATCTCTTAGTATTAAACCTTCTCTTTCTCTTCGAACTGTCAGTATATGTCCTGACACGGTAGCTTATGCCTGTAATCTCAGCACTTTGGGAGGCTGAAGTGGGGGGATTACTTGAGCCCAGGAGCTCAAGACTAACATGGCGAGACTTTGTCTCTACGAAAATTTTAAAAAATTAGCTGAGCATGGTGGTGTGCACTTGTAATTCCAGCTACTCAGGAAGCTGGAGTGGGAGGACTGCTTGAGCCCAGGAGGTTTAGGCTGCAGTGAACGGAGATCACACCACTGCCCTCCATCCTGGGCAACAGAACAAGGCCCTGTCTCAAAAAACAAACACAAAAACCTTTCAGTATGTAATCCTTACTTGCCAGGGTTATTGCAATAGAATTCTGGAAGTTTTATCTCTTTCCTGCTTTGCTCTCACTAAAATTTACTTCAAATTGCTACCAGAGTGAGGTTTGCCATAAAACGGCAACTTATCCACTTTAAAATTAAACAAAATACAGCGGCAAAATCATTCTATTGCCCAATAAATGGTATACAACTTCCTATCAAGCTAAGTACAAAATACGGCTACTTGCAAGTGAATGAGTTTTCTATCTGTATCTTAGAGTAGACAGTTTTAGTAAATATTTATATCTTTCAGATTTGAAGTAACACTGCTGTATATGAAAATATGATATTAAATTATCTTTAATCAGTTTAATCACATCATGGGAAATATTGTTCAAGGAGGAAGTTTGCCAGAGTGGATAAGTTTCAGACTCTGAGTTGAAATGGCACGTTTGAATCTCAGGTCTGCCACTGATATGGTTTGACTGTGTCCCTACCCAAATCTCATGTTGAACTATAGTTCCCATAATCCCCGTGTGTTGGGGAAGGGACTTGATGGGAAGTAATTGAATCATGGGGCAGCTACCTCCATGCTGTTCTCATGACAGTGAGTGAGTTCTCAGGAGACCTGCTGGTTTTATAAGGGACTTTCCTCCACCTTCACTCTGCACTTCTTTTTGCTGATGGCATGTGAAGAAGGACGTATTTGCTTCCTCTTCTGCCATGATTCTAAGTTTCCTGAGGCCTCCCCAGCCATGCAGAACTGTGAATCAATTAAACCTCTTTCCTTCGTAAATTACCCAGTCATGATATGTCTTTATTAGCAGCATGAGAATGGAATAATATAGCCACTATCTTGCTGTATAACTCTAGAAAAATCATTTCGCTTATCTTTTCCTGAGTTTTGTCATGGATAAGATGCTGCTGCTGAAAATAACACATTCACATACATGGTAGGGTTTTTCTGTGAATTAAACAATACATACAAATAACTTTCTCTGAACCCGGCACATCATAGATGTTTAATACACTTTAACTAGTTTTATTCTCTAATGATGATTTATGGAATTTGCAAGTACGTGTCCAAGAGGATTGAAACTGTAGAAATTCCACAAGAAAAACTAACATCTTCTTTACAAACACATCTAAAGACATTTAGAATTTTTATTTTGAATATTTAAATATATGTGCAATTGATCTCTGAGAAATGCTGTATTAACTGAAATCTTATCAGTACTGCAATTAACAAGATATGAGATATGTTGCCATGGACACAAGGATCTAAAGGACTGAGTTCAAATTCTTGATTTGTCCTTTGTTATATTAGCCAAGTTACTCAGACTCTTTGGACCTCAATTTTCTCATCTATAAAAGTGTGAAAATATCTGCATCAAAAACTTCATGACCTGATCTCCATCTTTGAATGCAAAGTTCATAGTTCAGAGACGACACCTGATAAATGGTAGTTACTATTATTATTTTAAATAAAATACAGTTGCTGCATTCATATCAGGTATTATAAAAAATGATCCCAAGCTATGCAAATAAATAACTTAGATATGATTTGGAATATCTGAGATGATGCCCGCTAACCTATTTTTACTCAGCACAGAAAAAAAAAAAAAGGATCGCTTAACATATTGTTGTATGCCTACAATCAATTTGACACCACCTTCAAGCTCCATTAAGTTTGCTCTTCTCACGGTACATTCTTCGAATAGTGTAATTTCTCAGAGTGAGATTTAGGTATGTGGGTGAAGGCTACAAAACAGATATCAGCATCTGTCTGAGATCTAGGGGAAACTGTGTAACAATATAAAGAATTTCATTTAGTTGAGTTCTGAACTTGTCCTATAAGAGTTGAAAAGGGGCAGGTCACAGTTTTTAATGTTTGTATTTGCAGACTATATTTTTTCCCCCATTTAACTGGGTCTGCCTCTTTCAAGGAAAATATTCTGGATTATGTATGATACTTACAATAAACACCCTTTAAGAGAGTTTATTACAAAGTGACAATAGATAGCCACTTCTAACACAATAAAAAATATGTCACTGAGGCTTCTTTCCCAAAATATTGAATCCATAAGGAAGATTTCTATATAGATCTATCTATTTCTACAAAATTAAGTGTGAAATAACTTTAGACCCTGTGGTAATTCTGGTATTAAATAAAGTTAATGCTAGAAAATGCACTGGGGTATTTCGTAGTTGATGATTTGGTAGTAAATAATGGCATATAATCTGATCTGATAGTCCTTCAATATTTGAAGGCTTTAAAATTCTTCAGTGAAAAGACCCTATTTATTATCTTTACACAAAATTCAAATACTGCAATTTGTATCTGAGCAACAGGTCAATCTTGACTGAAAACTCATATCTTCTGAAGTTAGAATTTACCTGAAGCCTGGCACCAGGTCTTCCTTGGCTTCTACTGAGAAACATCCTTCAGTCATTGCTTTCTGCTTACCTGTTTGTCTACAGTCCAAACCTCACCTCTCCATACTGGAGAAGGGTGAAACGAAAGCATTTAAGCCTATCAAATTCCTAACAACGTTTCATTCTTTCCACCTTTCTTAATGCCATTGTGCACCGACTCCCCTTCTACCAAACCCCTCTCTAGGTATCACATTTAAGAATAAATTTATAACTTCCAGTTACATAGTATATGAAGTGAAACAATTCACAACTGCTAGCCGATTTCTCAAAGTCAATTCTGGATAACGCAGAAAAAGGAGTTTTCGATTTTTTAAAATCAGTCCAGATTATAAATATTATCTGGATAACGCAGAATTTTAAAAAATAAATAATTACACACTTTACGAGCAGATGCCCCTGGGTGGTTGGAAAAAGAAGAGGGGATCACAAGCCCCCAATGAGCACAGTTCTCTGTGTGTGCAAACGGAAGACAAAGAGTGGCAAAGCTCCCCTCCATCTCCGAGAGGCACGAAACACAGCTGTGCCACTGGGTGCCTTTGCTTCATTATCCGGCCGCCTGTCACTGAATTTGTGACTGGGTTCCAGCCCTCTCAATATGCTTCTTTCAATTTAGATCATTCATGCTGGAGGCCAAGGCTATTTTCATTGATTCTACCAGCTACTTTGACAGACACGTTCAAAAGTGATATGTGGAGCCTTCGAGAGGAAAAGTCCTAAGTATATGCCCAGCATTACTGTTCTGGCACAAATGAAGTTCATGAAAGCTGGCCTGCAATGAGCCGTCATTATCTCATGCAAACGTAGCACAAAGTCCTACTTTCCCGTAGCTTTTACAGCCATTAGAGTCGAAGCTAACGAATGTCACTACTATCTTATTTCCAGAACAATAACGGCACTTAGATAAAATATACTCAGGGTTCTTTCCCAGAAAAAGGCAGTGTCAGTAATGCAGCCTCATATTAATCAAAAGCAATTCTGGACAGAAAACATTCTTTTATGAATATAGAAATTTTCTCTATTATCCTCAAGACACAGTATGCTGGTGGCATTCTGCAGAGTTACAGGGCAAATCTTGAAAGTAATTTACTGGCCATAAAAGAAATTCTTAATTAGAAAATAGGTTCATTTAGATAACTTTACTCTGAAATAAATGATGATGGAATGGCAAATAAGTGGATTTTACATCTATGTGCTTCAGATTCGTTCCCTTCCTGGAATTATGACCAATAAAAATGACTACAGTCCTGTGTATTTCCAATGGTACTTGAAATATTAAGTACTTTTAATAATAAGTACTTTTAAAATAATAAGTACTTTTAATGTTTAATTTACAAATCTTAGCATTGTAAGAATTAATACAGGCATATTTATATTAAATGTTAAATGATAAAAGAGAAAAAATACTCCAAAAAATTTTTAAATGGATGGATATTAGTAGTGATATTTTTTACTATAAATGTTTCTGGATGTTTTATTATTCTACTTTGCTATTCTAAAGACAAATTTCAACTACTAAGGAAATACCAGGAACATAGCTACCTTCCATCAAATGAAAATCGTGTTTCTTTTTGATTCCTTTATTCTGTATAATTTTTTAAAGAACCAAGATGGAAATTATTAGTTCTGCATTTAATTCTCAAAATGTGAAAAGCACTTCACTTATGAAACTGTTACTACTTACTGCTGCATTAAATTTGTTATTCAATTGTATTAACTAATTTACAATTAGTAACTCAATTCATCCTTACAGCAGCTCCAAAATGAATACTACTCTGATCATCATGATCTCACCCACTTTGCAAATGAGAAAAACAAGGTGCACGAAGGCTCGCTAAATTGTCTGAGATCATGCAGCTGAGGAGTGGTAAGACTGGGATGTGACTCTATCCCATAGAACACCAGAGTTCAGGCTTTTAAACCTGATTCAGCAGTGGCTTTTTCCAGAGGCTGCTTCCTCATCGTGATCTTCACAGTAACATGTGATTGGAAAATCTGATGTCATTATCCCCATTTTAAGAATGGTTTTAAGAAACTGAGAAATATTAAATCATAAATTGGTTACTATAGAATCAAAGTACTGAGTTCTTCTAATTGTTTTTTCCTACAGCATGATACTATATTTAATGCTTGTGACTTTGGAAACCTTAAGTATACTATGGCTATGATATAAATATTTTGACTATCAGAAAAATATTGTTGAATTGATATTTCTATTGGTCTTTACTATATTCCTTGGGGAGTAGTATGTTTTTAGAGAAATTCAATCCCCAAATGAGAAAACATAATCCTGAAATGTATATTAAGAATAAGACATTAACATATTGGCACATGATGATCTTATTTATTTGTATTACAGGCAAATAAAAGTGTGGCTCATGAGGAGGCTTCTCAAGAGTTAGGCTTTTCGGGTGGCCAGGTACTTCCTCAAGCCTCGCTCACAGGAAAATGGCAGTATTAATTAGTTGATATTAATTGTTAAATGCAACAAAGAAGAAGATTCCTTTTACCCAATCAGTGGTCAAGATGAATGATGCTTTCATTGGAATAAAAATAATTTTGATTAAACATTTTTGGTAACATGACATACAGATAACACACAAAAGATTATAGACTTAAATGAGAAAACCTGCCATATAGTATAAATGAGAAAACCTGATAGATAGTATAACCCTATTGTGTGTGTGTGTGTGCATACATATATGATATGTGCAGTATCTTAGTCCATTTGAGCTGCTATAACAAAAACACCATAAACTGGTGGCCTAAACAATTTATTCGCCATTGTTCTTAATGTTGAGAAGTCTAAGATTAAGGCACTGGTAGATAAGGTGTCTGGTGAGGGTCTACTTCCTGGAAAACAGATGGACTCACCTGGTGGAAAAAGAGCAGAGTGAGATGGTTCTCTGGGGGTCTTGTTTTTAAGGGCACTAATCACATCCATGGGTACACCACCATCATGACTAATCACCTCTCAAAAGCTGCACGTCTTAATTCTATCACGTTGAGTGTTAGAATTTTTCAACATGCAAATTTTGAGAGTATAAACATTCAGTCTATAACAGTGCAGAAAATTAAATCTGAAGTACTAGATATTTAATAGGAGTTATTTCTACCGGTTAAGTTGATATCATATATTTTGGTAATTTCTATAATATTTCACCCTTTTTATGATAAGAATATATTGCTTTCCTAACTACAGAAACTATTGTAGCTATATAATAAGGAATTATACACACATATCTTTTACCAGTAATAAACTATAAGGTGAAAAAAATAAGCCTCATCACTTTGCAGAGGAACCAGTTCAAGAATGCATGACAGGAATAAATTATATCAAGGTTAATGAAACTTCAACCAACTATCCTTTTTCTTTTGTCACCGTTTCCAAATGTATTTCTCCAGAGTATTGCATGATTTGGTAATTGTGGAAAACTTTTGTTGCTGTTGATAGGTAAATAATATTTAACAGCTAAAAGAAGAAAAAATCACACTTGTAAGGAAGTAGAGAACATTACATACAAAGTTAATAAGCATTGAAAAGTAAAATTGAGAGAACTGTATAAAGACTTAGAATTTCACTTTTGTTTGCATAATACTCTTTGTCACATGTTACCATACAATATATAGAGATCACAAAAATGAGACTTAAAGACGAAGTATTCTAATGAGAGGTAAAATAGTATGAACATGTAGTATTTTATCAAGAATCATAGAAAGTTTGTCTTGATTATTTTTCTTTTCAGTTCATAGCACAAAGTTTACTTCAGATGTTAAAATTACACATCTGTAAGTCAATTGCTTCTCCTACCTTACAGTGTATGCAGGCTAACCCAGAAGAAAAAATATGGAGCTTATTACCACATTAGTCAGGAGGCCTTGAGAGAACCAGAGCCCCAGTAAGTGTTATGGAGAAAGTAGAATAGGGGTTCGGCCCTACACAACTGTGCGGAGAACTTGGAAAGTCGGGAATGGAACATGGATAGGATTAAAGCAGGAGTCTTTCTGCAGCCACCACACAAGCCAATCATGCACCAAACTGGGACCAATAAGGAAAACTGGAGGGTCATCTCTGGGAAGCTGAGCCTCTGTGTCATCAGTACTCAGTGGGTCTAGAGCTGAGCCTCTGTGTCATCAGTACTCAGTGGGTCTAGAGCCAAGCATCTGGTTCATGGAGTTGGAAACACTGTTGTTCAACAGGTTCTGTGGACATGAAGGCGAGCTGCGCATGGATCAGAGGACAGCGAGGACAAACTGGAGCCCAGCAGGCATTTATGTGTTCAACTGTCATGACATCTGACCATAACAACCTTTACAGAGTAATGATAATTGCTTCCCTACCACCTTGCAATTTCATGGACTACCTCCTTTAGCCAACTCTATCCTGTAGCCATGCAGGGGAGATGAGTCTGGCAAATGTATTTTCCAGCTTAACTAATTTCATGCTTTATAAACCCCCAGAATCTGGGTGCACAGTTGCATTGATACCTGCTCATGAATCACACCTCCAGTATTTTGCATCTTCTTTAGTCCCCTCCCATGTTGATCCTGGCTTGTTTATGTGGTTTTACTGAGCCAATGGGACATTAGCAAACATGATGCAGCAGAGACTTGATAAGCATTCTCTCCATGGAACATGCAACCCGGGGACCCAGCTACCATGCAAGAACCCAGGTCATCATTCTTGAGGCTCAGAAATGGTGGATGTTGAGAGTCCTCGAGTCCACAGGAAGAGAGAAGTTCATCCATTGCAGAATCCCAGTTGAGCTTAGCTACAAGAAAACCCATTGGATAAAGGAACCTCATGAGTGAGTCCTGCAAAGACCAGCAGAAGACCTGTCCAGCCAGCTGACGGAATCAGAAGCACCTGAATTCTGTAGTTGGGTATGAAGCAATAGACAACTGAATGAGCCACAAAACATACATGAACTCTTTCGTTGCTGATGAAAAAGTGAAATAAGTATTAATTTTATTACTGTCTCACTAACAATAACCTTTTTAAAAAGTCATAGAATTTGAGTCACTAGAAAAGAGTTTTCAGTTGAGCCTTAGAGTTGTCATTCAAATTACTGAAGTGACACTTCAAACAATTTTTAATACTTCATATTTTCCAAGTACTCTATTAAGACTCAGTACCCTCATTATATCAGTGATGAACATTTATTGAATATTTACTATGTTCCAGCCTCTGCATTAAGTGTTTTAGTCCATGAATTCTTATAACTTTATACTTCAAAGACCGTGAGTACGCCTTAGTAAAAACAGAAGCACAGAAATGGAAGTAACTCACCATAACTCACACCGCTGTATCAACAGAGCTGGGATTGGGATCATGTCAGAGGCTACAATCTTCCCCACGACCCTGGAGCTTCTCTGAGGACCGTCATGTGCCCGGGGTTTGGGAGGAAACATCTTAGCTCTGGGTTACTGCAGAGGCACAGGTAATAAAGTTCAGTTACTTGCCAGATTCAAAGTTAACCTGGGCATGAAAAGGGGGAAAGGAGGTTTATTTTGATTCCACCAATACCTCTGGAAATGGACTAAAGAGATTTAGGAAGTTAGCACAGAGAAGCCACAACAGGGCTTCCTTTATCTCTCCTCTAATGATGACAGGCCTGCAGATATAAAGCATAGTTTGCCTCTAGCTAAATAAAAACTGGTGTCATGTGACTGAATAGAAGTTTATAATTTTTATTCTAATGAACTTTGCCACCATTTTCGTCCCCATTCTAAGGGCTAGAGTAGTCTATCTTAGATTCTAACATGACAAAAAATAATACAAATTAAGGACAATCTTGCTTTTGATCTCCAGGAGGCTAAACTGTTATTGGAGGGACTTCAATATGTGAGAGAAATGTCACTGTGAAGAGAGCTGGGGACTTGAGTTTCCCACAGAGGCTGGAGAGAAGATCGTTTGGGCCAGACAGAGTGAACAGGGAGACAGAGATGAAGAAAACATATAAGTTCAGTGTCTCAAACTGATGGTCTCATTCCCTGACACCAGACAGAGGTTTGGGTGAGGGAGCTGGGGAGAGGGGTAGGGTGAGAAGGGGATTAAAAGGCTAAAGAATGGAAATGAGTTTATAGGACATCTATGTAAATGTGCCTCCTCAGACCCCATCAGAGGGTATCATATCCAAGTGATTATAAACATGGTGAATGGCTACATAGCCTTCGACAGGACACAAAAGTATCTGTTACCTACAAGCAAACTGGAGGTAAGACGAGTTCATCGGTGTCCAGCACTGATTTCTGTTTAAAGATTCCACCACACAATGAATCCTTCAGCAAATACCAGCTTAGGCGGAAGATTCAAGATAACAGACCAGCACCAGAATTCAAACCTTGCATTGACATGCATTGGTTGAATGAGATCTCAAAACTCAGATAGAGCCCATTTAAGTAGAAATGAAGAAAGGTTATTTCTATTTCCTTGAATGCTTTAGTTAGACATCGTTTCTGATCTGCTGCATCCGGGCTACAGCTATGTATTCTGCTCCATGGCTGCCCGCCTAGGCAGTGCTGAGCTTCACAGATAGAGCAGGTTCAGTTTATAAGAGCAGAGGGCAGGATTGGTTTCCTCATGAGGCATTTAGAGGTGAGAGAAGAAAGAGGAGTTGCAAATATAACAGAGAAGGAGTAGTCAGAGAGCTCAAGAAAATACAGTGTCAAGAAGGCCCAGGGAAGTCAGAAGCTTCGAAAGATTAGAACTTAAAGAAGGGAACTTGTCTAATAATGTTACGGAGAGGACAAATGTTTAAAGTATTGCAGGAAACATTAAAAAGGTATAAGATATGGAAAGAAGTAGCCCGTCTGGCTATTCAGATATCTGAGGTATGCTAGATTTTAAAGATTTTGCAAGTGTTAGAGAAAGGGATATGTGCTAAGGGAATGAGCACAGTGAGCATAAAAACAGAAGTTAAAGGATTTGACTATGAAATATTTGGGAAAATACGATAATCACTGGAAAAGGAGAGGATCAAAGGGTTTTTAACGGGAACTGTAGAAAGGAAGAACGTATAAGAAAGTTGACACAGAAGGTATTAGAAAAAGGTCACAACAGTATGGGAATAAGGTACTTCAGGAAATAAAAAGAAATTGGATTAAAGATGAGAAGAGAATTCTCATATTCAGAATGCTTGCAGATGCATGCAAACTGGAGTTAAAATAGATGACATAAAAAGCATAAATGGTGGGAAATTGGTAAGTCAAACACCAGCTGTTCTTAAATTCATAATAAACAGATAGAAGCAAGGTTACAGATCAAATTGGGTGGTGAGAAACTGTGAATGTAAGTAAAAAGAATGTGTTTAGGGAATAACTTTTGTGAGAAACAGGAAAGAATGTGGGTGGGCTTAATGCTTTGCCCATAGTAATAACTAAATTAATATTTACTGTTAAAATTTTTAAAATCACAAATGAAAATGACAGCCAAACATGGCTGATTTTTGTTTTGTTTTGTTTTTTGGTCAGTACAAACCTGTGACAATATCTCCTTGTTTATGAGAAACTCTTCGGTACCTAGCTCAGCGTAGCTTGATTACAAGTTGCAAGTTCTTTATCTACAAAATAGACATAATACAGCCTACATTTCCCAGCATTGTTATAGAAGCTAATTAATGTTTATAATACCCTCTAGGATACAAAGTGAAAACTCCACTACTCACATATAAACACAGAATAATCTGAAAGGCCTACTTAAGTCCATTTGCCCATAGTGAATAATCGGTCTAACAAAAGGAGAAATTAACACCTACTTTTATATACTTTTACTTTATAAGGTTGTATTTCTTAACCATATCATGTAAAAAATAGAAAGATAATATAACAAAACACTAAGAAGACAGGTTTCCAAAACCAATGCAACTGACAGATTGACTCACTCATGGCAAGTGAAGGATAATTTTGGAATGTCCCATAATGACAAAAACAGATATGGACTCTAAAGGAACCAAATACTCCTAAATAGTTAAGGAAGACAAATATGTTTATGGAGAAAAATGATTGTCACCTTTAGAAAACAAGTTCTCATTATTGTAAAATCCATTATGTATCGAAGGGGATTAATAAATAAAAAGTCAAAAATTAGATACTTTGTAATATTGTAACGACTTCTCCAGCTCAAGATTGTGTGTTGGTGAGTTCCCCAGGAGTGAACTCCTTTAATCCTGCTTCCAGAGAGAAGTATATCAACTTTTAAAGCCTTGACCATCAAATTCTTATAAATAAAACCATTACATATTAATTGATTGTGATTCATTTTGTCAGTTTCATAAAATTGCTGTCAAATCTTACTTGACTCTTCCTTTGTGATTGGGAGAAACTGCTTAATATGCCTGCAGTATTTCAACACTGTGTCAGAAGCTGTGGTACATATATTTTAAATGGTCTTTTTTCTTGTCTAGAAAAAGCTTCAAATACGGATGAAATGTTCCCAGGGTGTGACAGAATATTCCTAGGAACATTCCTTGCAAGATAACAGAGAAGGAGAACTGACTTCCACCTCCATTACCGTGGGACTGCAAAGAAAGAGAACAATCATCAGAACACAATTAACACAGAATCATGGCTTGAATAGATTCCATTTTGAATTTTTCATAGCTATTTAAAGTGCTTAAGTGTTGTTTTCCTAATGTTAAGACCTTTGTGGAATTGAAGTCAGAAATCTGAGTAGGAGAGAAGCCTCTGCCTTTTTCTAACCTTTCAGCCTGGACAATCCATTTCTCTTAGCCTCTGTCTTCTCTATGAAGCTGAGTTGCTATTTACATCTTAATGAGGTGGTAAGAGAAAATTAAATGGAATAAGCTGAGAACAAACATAATTCATCACAATGGCTCGATACTTGTTTATCTGAGACAATTTTGGGAGAATTGGGGCTTGAGGTCAGTCTTAATTCAAAACATTTTGAAAACTACATGGATATAAAAAAGCACATATGTCTGAAAGTAATATAGAAGTAGGTATATATTAATTGCTCCACAGGTTTTTACTAATTTATAAAAGATACTGACATTCAAAAGTTAAAATAACTTGGAAGTGGTCACTCTCTTACATATAATCAGAAAAAGCTCAACAAACTTAAACATGTTTTCTTGGGCCCATCACAGAAGTGAGGTTTTAGGGCAAACACCACCCCCAAATCTGGAGAGACAGGCACAGCTGACAGGTGGAGTTGGTGTACCTGGATGGAAGCTACCAGAGACATAACTTGGTGGAACACTTAGATGGTAGTTTTAATAAATTGCTGGAAGCTGGCTGCGGGTTGATTTGAAAGCGAGGAACAACTAAGGACCATAGTCTTAGAGAGTAGAGTTCTAGTTTCTAACTAGAAACTTAGTTCTTAGAGCTAAGAAAAATCCCCTTTTGGTTTTAGCAGAAGGAAAGGAAAGTAACAGCTGTGAAATATACGCAGAATATTATCCCTAACTCCATAGGAAAAGACTTCATCAGAACCTGATCCACTTGTGGAAAGGTCATTTACCTGAGCCTAGGCCCCTCCAGGCTTCCTGTTTCACCTGAGAGGAGTGGGGAAGCTAAAAAAATGCATGAAAGTGAAGGTCGCAGCTCAGGAACACAAGCCTACTAACAAATGGAGGGTGAGTCATGAGTTTCCAGAACATTTTCCATCTTCTACATCTATCACTACACCAAAAGTGAATTTTCACTAAAAGATGTACAAGATATAGACCCTCTCTTTGAGCAGAACCACTTAGGAAAGTCCGGAGTTAACAGGTGAGACAAAGGCAAGGCCAATAGAGGAATATGAAGACTTTGACACCTGGAGTACCACTAAACCTTCAACACAACCCAACTTGTAGACAGGTAACATAAACCCCCAAAACTATAGTCTAGTTACCTCCATTCTTATTGTCCTATACAACATGCCCAGCTTTCAACAACAACAACAAAAAATTATAAGCCACGACACAGGCAAGGAAAAAAAAAAGAAAACACAGAATCTAAAGAGGCAAAGCAATCATAAAAGCCACATTTAGACATGACCCAGGATACTAAGCCTGGTCAATGGAGCGGGATGAAAAGATACTGCTGGAGAAGAGGAATGTGCTTCCTGACTGTGGTGTTCTTGCTGTGAAGGCTCCTGAAGCGTGGGTGGCCCAGGCAATGCACTGTAGCCAGCAGCACCCAGTGGGCAGAGGTTTCCCCACAGCATCTTAGAGCTCTGTAAGTTCCAAAGGGTGAAGTTTCATCAAATACCACCAGAATGACCCAACAGAAACCTATGTGCCACACAACAATCAGTGACTATGTCCTCACCAGTGAGGTCTGGGAGCCTAGTTTTCAGTCTTAGGAGGACGTGGGGTGGTTCCCGTGGGTACTGTATCTTAGCACCAGTGATGACGGCTATTACATTAAATCATACTGGATCATGCCATATCATATTATGCCAGATTTTATTGCATTGAATTATGTTACATTGTATTACATTACTTTTTACTCTTCTTATAATGTTTGTATTATATAGATATGTTATATGTTATATCATATCTGCTCATCTTATATTCTTTAGAATATTTTAAATTCTTTACAATTATTTTTGCTTCTTGACATTTTTTCATTATTTCAGTACTCTGTTAAAGTTAATTATTTATGTTATATATTTATTTATACATTTTTCTCTTTATTTGTTTATATTTTATAGTATACACTTTCCTGGTCAAATTACTGTGCAATTTCACTTTCTACATTGGACTAAGGCTGATAAAGAGAAACGTATTTTAATGGCTGTCGTTTTATGCCACTAAGTTTTGGGTGGTGTGTTACTCATAAACATCAACCAAATTTGGAAAGTGAATACTTAAGTAATAAATTGATAATTGTCACATTGCTTGAAGTTCTCTTGCAACTGGATCAAATATAATTTTCTAAATATTTTCTATATTCCGTTACTCTGTGACTGAAGTTTCTCTAAATCTCGATTTTTTTGATCTGCAGAGATATCTGGGGGTAACAACAATATTTACTTCTTAATATAGTTTAATGTAAATATCAAACAAATACTCTATACAAAAGACTCAGCACAATATGTGGAATATAGAAGGTATATTAACTAATAAATCAATATATAGAACTGTAGGTCTTCTCATTGATGCTACTTTTGTGATAGTTAGAATTATTCTAAAATTGCTACCAAAATTATGTCAAATAAACATTTATGGCAACCCATTCAGGAAGAATATAAAATTGAAAATATGGGGAAAAAATTACTTGATCCTTTTGTGTGTACCATTCATAATTTTCAAGACTCATACTTTTAAAATAAGAGCCATGTAAGACAAATATTATATAGTGTGGAACGTAAGTTATTCAGAAAATGAGAGAACTCCAACTAATATGTTGATAATCAGGAAATAAATCATGTAGCTATAAATACCTCGTATATTTTCTTACTATTATACATGTTTAAATAAATGTTATACATTCATTTCATAAATTTTTGGTAGATAAGGCAAAATTTTTTTCCTTTATCTGTCCAAAATAAAGAATCTTTCTGCTTTAAATTCACAGCCTTTTGACAGACCACTTACCTATTCCATGCTCACCAATTAATTGCTTAATTTGGCTAAGACCTGCAAGGCTGTGATCTAAAAATCCCTTCTTAATAAAAGCCTTCTCGGCCTCCAGCTCTGATTTCTCATTGCATCTTCTACACAGCTCTACAATAACACTTTCACACTGCATTGTAAACGAATTTTCCCTTTTATCTGCCTATGTACTTCAGGACCATAATACATCAAGGATAAGCTCAGTGTCTGACACCCAAGATTAGTACATTTTGTTGGAAGAAGCATGAATGAACAAATGACTAAGTGAATGACACAACACACTTCATTTTCTGCAGATTGCCAGTCTCTACACACCAAAACCAATGAGTGTAGAGACAATCCCAAAACAAGGAGAAGACACACGTATTAGTCCATTCTCTCGCTGCTCATAAAGATATACCCAAGACTGGGTAATTTATAAAGGAAACAGGTTTAATTGACTCACAGTTCAGCATGGCTGGGGCGGCCTCAGGAAACTTACAATCGTGGCATAAGGGGCAGCAAACACTGTCACTCACTGTCACTAGAACAGCATGGGGGAAGCGGCCCCTATGATTCAATTATCTCTACCTGGTCCTGCCCTAGACAGGTGGGGATTATTGCAATTCAAGGTGATGTTTGAGTGGGGACACAGCAAACCATATCAGCAAGTTTGTCACTAGATTATGAAATACAATATTTCAAGTAGTGACTATAATGCACACAAATGCACACATATGGAATTTGGAAAAATGAAATGTTCACCATCTAAATATTGAGAATCTGTTTTATTCATAGGTATCATATAATTGAGCTATGTAAATACAATTCCAGATTATCATTTTTTGTTTGTTTGTTGTTGCTGTTGTTGTTGTTGTTTTTTGAGACAGAGTCTCGCTCTGCCGCCCAGGCTGGAGTGCAGTGGCCGGATCTCAGCTCACTGCAAGCTCCGCCTCCCGGGTTTACGCCATTCTCCTGCCTCAGCCTCCCGAGTAGCCGGGACTACAGGCGCCGCCACCTCGCCCGGCTAATTTTTTGTATTTTTTAGTAGAGACAGGGTTTCACCGTGTTAGCCAGGATGGTCTCGATCTCCTGACCTCGTGTTCCGCTCACCTTGGCCTCCGAAAGTGCTGGGATTACAGGCATGAGTCACTGCACCTGGCCAGGATTATCATTTTTTATGAAAATAGGAAAGTAAGAAAAATCAAGAAACACTTATATTAACAGTTATGAACAGTTTATCCATGGATTAAAATATCATACAATAAATGTTAAACGAATGGTCCTTTTCCACATTAGTTTTAAATTCAAAAACCATTTTACAACTTATTTGAATAATTAATATTAAAAACAACATTGCCTTGGGATGATTTGTCAGGAGATGCTGAAACTATAAAGTCTCAGTGTTTCAGAGCTACTAGATTAGAAATCAAATCACATCATTTATTTTCTTCTTTTGAGTGCATATATGCATGTGTTCCTATTACATGCAAGATGGCTGAGTAAAATGGAAAGGTCACTTGCTTATTTTCTAGTCAGAAAGACCATATTAGAATTCCAATTCTAACACACAGTAGCGATGTGAAATTGGGAAATTTATTCAACCTTTTTGGGTTTCATAGTTACCTCATCTGACATCTGGGTGTAATAACCTTGCCTGTATGGGGTTGTCATGAGAACTGATGAGATAACAGAGGTGGTAGTATGAGTAGAGCCTGGCAGAGAGACACTTTCTAAAGTCAAAGAATTAGTCCTTGGGCTGATGGGGTAACATAGATACTTAAGCTGACCTCAAGGAAAGTAATGTTATTGGAGAAAATGGAGAACAATGATATCTGCCCTCCTCGTCCAGTATGTTTCATTAAAATAATGATTAAATGAATAATGTATATGACAGAGATTGAAAATACAAACTGGTGCGATAAAATACAAGAATATTATTTCACAATAAAATAACAAGGTCAGAGAGCTAAGCTGAATTGTTCTCTAAATAAATGCTGTTAAGGATTACACTAATGACACATGTTAGAAAGGGTCTGTGAGGCACCACCTTAAATATCTTAAAAATGCTTTCCAGTCACACCCTTGGCTTCATCTTTAGGTTACGTTTTCTTGACAATGTCCTGGATTTATTCTCTGCCCAAAAGTCATTTTTTAATTTCAGCAGACTTTGCCATCTGGACAGACTAGGAATGAAGAACAGTTTTATTTTCAAACCCAGCAAATCCCAGGTCTTTTGTAGTTAACAATTCTTTCTCTAGTTTATCTCACCCTCTCTCCTTTGACATATGCAGCTAGAGAAAGTCCCGTGGTCCTGTGGTTCACTACCTGTTTCAAAATCTCTACATTATCAACTTCATTAGAACCCTTGTTAATTTCCTGTGTTACTTCAGACAACAATGTTGTCAAACTTATTGCTAGTAAAAAGCAAGGGTCTCCTTTCTGCCAGCTTTTACTATCATTTTAATATTTCATATTTTTCCTTAAGGCCTATCCAGAAGCCTCGTTCAGGTCCATTAGTTCTCTGCTAACTCTCTCCAAGGCTCTCTCGTGAACATCACTTAGTGTCCTCTTTGATTCTGTCTACTGCCTCAGCCCAGAGCTAATGTCCGTGTTTGGGTTGTTATAGGAACACCTTCCTCCAGGTATAGAACTCTGTTCCAATTCCCTTTAAAACTAAGTGGCATCAAACATCAATGATTTTTTTTTTTTTGTCTCACTAACCTGTTATTTGGACCAGACTTAGAGGAGGTATCCCATGTGGCATCGAGAGGGGCAACTGGAAGGCCTGGGGTGGCTTGACCCTAGGTACTGAAATAATCCATGTTTCTCATTCATGCCTGATGACTGCTGTTGGCTGGAACCCCAGATGGGGATATCAACCAGAACACCTACATAGGATCTCTTTATGTTGCTATTTGTTTTCTCTTACAGCACAGTGACGGGTTCCAAAATGGAGTGTCCTGTAAGAATATCAGGAGTGCACGGCCTTTCATGTCCTCACCTTGGGACTTGTTTGCATCACTTTCACCATCCTTGCTCACTTGGAGCAGCCCTTAAGTCCCACACAGGTGCAAAAAGATGGGACATATCCCCTCAGTGAGAGCAGGTCAACCTCACATACACAGAGGAATATGGAGGGTGTATTGTGATGGCCAACTTAGAAAATACAACCTGCCACTGTTGCCAGGGTTCTCCTTTACCTGCAATAAGAAATGATGAGCCCCAAGACAGCATGAGGATTTCTAAGGAAGAACTCTCTCCTACAAGAGACACTCCCCTTTATAGAGAGCTTTAATTTATCTTTTAAAAGAAGGGGATCCATAAAGTTATCACCGAGGAACAAGCAGCATGTGTCCCACAGGATTTCAGAATGGCCATGGATTAGTGGTTTCTGTGAGTCTCCTAGTCTCTTCGTTTTAGAAGAGGAGTTTTGAAAGTCTATATCCCATGCTTGTGTCACCATTGCATATTGTGTGCAATGGGGCTGGAGAAGGAGAGACAAAAAACTTCTCTCTTTAGTTCACAGTTCTTCAGCCTGAAAGCAAATACTCAGGGAATGCAACCAAGTAGAATCATCTATACCTGGAGACGATTTAAGTAATAGACTTTAAATAGCTATCATGGAATGGACTAAATTGTGTCCCTCCAGAGTTCGTATGATAAATTTCTAGCCCCCAGTGCCTAAGAATATGACTGTATTTGGAGACAGGGCCTTTAAATTGGTAATTAAATTACAATCAAGTTATTAGGTTGAAACTGAACCCAATATGGCAATAGGACTGGTGTCCTTACAAGAAGAGGAAATTTGGAAACAATTACAGAGGGAAGACTGTGAAAATACATGGAGGAGACGGCCAGGTCCACAGGGAAGAGACGGCTATGTCCACAGGGAGGAGACGACCATCTACGCAGGGAGAATCCTGAGAGATAAGGATCAAAAGAAAACAGGCATTCTGACACTTCCATCTCAAAATTCTGACTCCAAAATTGTGAGAAAATGCATTTTTATTGTTTAAACCATCCAGCCTGAAATATTTGTTATGGCAGCCCTTGCAAACTAATATATATCATAGGGGCCTGAGACTTAGATTTTGAGGGAGAGGTTGAATGCATTTTGCATGGAAGAGGGAATGGATTGTTGTGGCCAGGTGGCAGACTGGCAAACTGCATTTTTCAAAGAAGGCCTCTGCATGATATTTTGCTCCCTGTGCTCATGTTAAATGACATTCCTCCCATGAGGTGGTTTCCATGACTGACCCCTCCCTTTGAACCCAGGTAGAACTTTATGAGTATAGTAGAAATGATGTCATGTGACTTCAAGGCTGCTGATACGGTTTGGCTATGTCCCCACCCAAATCCCATCTTGAATTGTATCTCCCAGAACTCCCATGTGTTGCCGGAGGGACCCAGGGGGAGCTAATTGAATCATGGGGACCGGTCTTCCCTGTGCTATTCTCATGATAGTGAATAAGTCTCACGAGATCTGATGGGTTTATCAGTGGTTTCCACTTTTGCTTCCTCCTCATTTTTCTCTTGTCAGCACCATGTAAGAAGTGCCTTTCATCACCTGCCATGATTCTAAGGCCTCCCCAGCCATGTGGAACTGTAAGTCCAATTAAACTTCTTTTTCTTCTCAGTTTTGGGTATGCCTTTCAGGTATGACTACAGGGAAGCCATGCTTGACCATTTTATCTCCTTGGGATACTCCCTTGGGAACCCAGTAGACATGCTGCCAGGAAGCCAACTAGCCAAAATGCAAGAACATGTGCAGAGGTTCTAGCAGATGGACTCAGGCAAAGTCGCAGCTGACAGCCAACTTCCACTGCCAACCCAAGTGATCTATGCAATAATTCTAGTACCACCTGTCAAGTAACCCCTACCTTTGGGCTGGCCCAGCGGATGCATGAGGAGAAGAGCTGAGTTATCTCCTGGATCCTTGATCATACTGCAGCATCAGGGACAAGATAATCATCATTGCTTTCACACTGAGTTTTGTGGTGACTTATTATGCAGCAATACATAACTAGAATGGAGAAGTGCAGCCGACATAAATACACTGTTTGTAGTGTAGAGGTTTCCCTTGCGTCCTCCCATCGACCTGAAATTCCCTAATTTCTCCTGATAATTTTAGTTGGTAAGTTCTTATTAAATCGACTATTGTTTTATAACCTCAAGTAGCAGGATTGCAAATTTCAAACCAAAAGCAATTAAACTAAGTAAAATCAAAATGAAAAGTTGGCAGGGGAGGAGGAAGTGACCTGTGAGTTCATTGGTTCATTCCACTTAATCTAGAGAATTCATTTTACCTAGACAGACCCTAAAAAAGGCACACAGGTGCACACAGGCTTAGGCATAAATTGTCAGTTTTCAACCAAGGTCTGTCCTATTTGCATTATTATATATAATTGGATTAGAAATGTTATTTTGAAATTCTTAAGCTATAGGTAAGGCCTTTCTTTGCTATCTATATGTAATCTTGACTTCTTGAAAATCCAGCCTAGAAAACATTTTTGTTTCTTTTTCTTTTTTTCTTGGTCCCTTCTTTAGCTCCCAAGAATTTCAGAAAATTGTTGCATTTGAGATGATACTGCCAGCTGCATGCTTTTCTGTGTAATCTACAGACTTCACTTGCTTGATAACACTTCACACAGCTGCCTACCCCGAGCTTAAATGATTTTCTGATTTCTGAGTAAGAAGCAGCTACACAAATAATGGCTTCAGACCAAGGTCTTCGGCAGTATAATTTTATCCACCAGGCCTGGCACAAAGAAAAGTTTAAATAAAAAGGTGGGGGGTTAATTTATATTAAGAGTTTGCATTTTTGTCTTATCAAATGTTGAAGAATACAATGTAAAACTTGCTTATAGTATGCCACACAAATGTCTTAGTATCTTTTTTATCTGTATCTTCCTTTGGAGTTTATCATACTTAGAGGCAAGTCTTCTATTGTTTTTTAGTGTTTCTTATTTTCTCCAGTAGAATATCACCATGATTCTGGCAACATTTTACACTCCCTTTTGTTACAACCAAAATACATCTAGCCCTTCAAGCAGCTGTTAATGGTTATCACTTTGAAGGAGGTATCAGGAACCTGGAGCTGTCACACTGTGATGTGACCAGGCTCACTTACAGTACCCCTTCTAACATACCCCAGGCTCTTTTTCTGAATACATACTGTATGTGAAGTTACTAAAATGAAGACAAAAAATGCTAAACAATTCAAAAACTCAATCATAACAACACGAACCACTTGACAAGAGTCAAAGAAGCTAAAGAAACACCAATTACAGTTGGAGTAAACAGTTTTTTGTCATTAAGCAAAAGAGTAAACACACAAGAAGTAACATCTTTCTTTATTAGATATCTGACAAGTTATGTGAGTCAATAAATTTTTTTGTAGAAATAAAATATCTTAGGAGTAAGAAAAAAATAAGAAAAAAAATTTATAAAATGCTGGGAGCAGAAAAGGTGGTGGCTATTTCAAAATCCATGACTAGCTTTCCAGCTTGTGCTTGTTTTGCCATCATTTGAATCCAAAAAGGCAAGATGAATTTTGCTAAACAATGCAAGATGATTCCAGGTTAGACAAGAGTTAAAACATACACTATTATAAGAAATGAGTAGTTAATTCCTAATTTTTAAATTAAGTTTTGCAAACTCACAGCATCTCAATAGCATCTTTAATTCCCTTTTATTTTTACCAGCCTTTATAATAAGTTGTACTAATACACGTGCTGCAAAGTACCTTTAAAACTAAAAGGAATAATGGCAAAGAACACTAACTTCTTATAGCACAGGCCTTTTATTAAGTTTTAAAGATAACTAAGTATAACCTAAAAAAAGAATTCAACAGAACTTTGCAAATGAACTTGGAAAAAATTATTTTTTAAGTGAGTAGGCTGAATCTGAAAGTGCATTTTGAATTCAGTCTATTGCATTTTCAATAATATTTTAAATATGGGGCAATTATAGTTCTCTCCAAAAATTTCTGACTTTATGCAAAAGGAATATTAAGCAAAATTGCAGCTAGGTCTCAAAATTGGATAGCACTTTATCCTGCTCTCTAGACCAAAACCAAGATGAGTTGAACTTACCAATCAGCGTACCCTATGAATATGAGAATATTTAATCAAAATAAAAGTTAAAAGGAAACAATATGTCTTTTCAAGGACTAGAAGCTATGCAAATGGCTTTCAACTGCCCCTTTATCACAGAAATACTAATAATGGGAGGAGACCAAGGAGAGAAGTTTGCAGTGGTGTATTAATCCCAATTCAAGAATGATGTTTCCAACTCTATTATGTTCATCTGTGTATGAAAGTATAACTGCTGCATAACAGCCAGTTTTCTTTCACAAAGGTACAATAAAAATTGTTCAGGGCTTGGTGAATATAATCTTTCTCTGTTGGTATCCTCTGAAACTGCAAGCATCTCGAGTGTAAAAGACACCCACATCTAAACTCATTTGATTCTTTTTTTTTTTTTTTTTTTTTTTTTTTTTTTTGAGGCGGAGTCTCGCTCTGTCGCCCGGACTGGAGTACAGTGGCCAGATCTCAGCTCACTGCAAGCTCCGCCTCCCGAGTTTACGCCATTCTCCTGCCTCAGCCTCCCGAGTAGCTGGGACTACAGGCGCCCGCCACTTCGCCCGGCTAGTTTTGTATTTTAGTAGAGACGGGGTTTCACCGTGTTAGCCAGGATGGTCTCGATCTCCTGACCTCGTGATCCGCCCGTCTCGGCCTCCCAAAGTGCTGGGATTACAGGCTTGAGCCACCGCGCCCGGCCTCATTTGATTCTTTTTTTAACCACTTTGTACTTTATGAATAAATACAATATATAATTTCAGTCTATATTACATGTTGTAAACAGAAGAAGATGCACATAATCCTGTCAGAACACTTCTTGGTAATCTTGTTTCCAGGACAATATTTACTGTATATGATATTCACTTCTTCAAAAGTATTGACAATCTACTATGTTCTAGTTCTGGGAAAAATAAATACCATATATTGTATTTGTATTATGAACTTGGAGAGTGAATCTCTATTCTTTGTTGTTGGCAATGTGCTTCATTATTTGTCATGGTAAAAAAGTATTTTATTGACTGATTTTATTTTTTCTCCAGTTGTACGTAAGCTCCCTGAGGGCAGGGAGCTTTGTCTTACTCACAGTTGAATCCTGGCAATTCGAACAATCCCCGACACAGGGAAGTATTCATAAATATTTGTAGAATTGTTGTAAGAATGAATCATTGAATAGATAGATATGCTACGCTTATAATTCATAATAAAGTATAATGCAATGCCTCAAAATGTCAGGCTTTAAATGTCTTAGAAAAGTTATGTTAAGAATACTACCAACTGGCAAAGGAATTTATGTTTTATAATATATCATGTTCAAGAAAAAAACTGTAGAATACAAGTTTTCCTAAAGCATCCATTGGCTGATGAAATACTGTGATTTGAGGGATTTGGTAGAAAAATACATACTAAAGCATCTAAATCTTCAGTCTGTAATAATCAAAGCTTCAAGAAGATTCTGTAAATTTGTCTATGCCTGGGATAATAATAGATAACATTATTAATCAAGTATTAGAATGTGAGTGATAACCGTAAAGGTGTTAAGGTTATGATTTAAATGACCCACTATTAAGGTTACAGAAAAGCTAATTTTCATGATGGGTCATAAATTGCTATTCAGAGATATTTTACAAGATGAAACTAAGAGTTATGTTCAAGTACAGTTTAGATCAATTCACATTTCAGAGCCACTCTTGAAAACTGTGCAGCCTCAAAGTGTTTTAACCTGAAGAAATGCTCCTTCAGAATATTCCTTGAATGGCTGATTTGACTGAATTAATATTTCCCCCTGATTTGCCATCCATTAGATGTTAGAACTTTTTTGCCAGAGGTATTAGACATACTCATCTTCTCAAATCTATGCTATTTCTCATTAATTTATTTTCTTCATATGTATATTCATCAGGAGAGGCACTCCAAGAGAGGAGAAACTATTCTTTAAATATATACAGAATTTCAGGGAATACATTGGAACAAAGAGCTTTATTTTGGGCTTAAAGAAAAAGAAGTTAAACTTTAACTTCAGTTAATTGGCAGAACAATAAAATAAGATTAATTGCATATGGATTTTCTAGGGATACGAAACGATTGATTGATAACAGAATTGACATTGAAAACATCAGTCTGGTTTGCTGCTTGGTACTAGATGAACAGAACGCTCGGTGAGAGACCAGAGCAGTCTCCAGGGAATGGGACCTCAGAATGATACTGACACAAGTCATTTCCAGAATTATTTAATAAAAGACAGAATTAATGGCATCAACTTTGAGGTTTTCGTTTAACCTAAAGATCTGTTTTTCAAGATCTGGTAACATTATAGTGAAGCCCAGCAAAGTAACTAACTGTGATGGAAAGGCTCGGCCACTTCTACTTGGCCATGAAGAGGGCCCATATGCAGGCAAGGAGATAACTTTTTCTTTTCATTGTATGAAATTGTACACCTCAGGTCATCTGAATGACATCTTTTATGACTGCTGAATATAGAAATGAGATAATACAGGAGCTTCCCCTAGAGAGCTGAGTTATGGATTATTCCATCTGAGAATTAGGCAGACCTTCACTTAAAAGCATTGCTCCAGCTTAATGGCAACAAGACTTCATTACTTCTCCCGCTGGTACTAGAAAAATACTGCTACTGCTGAGGGTTTATATATGTTTTTGTTATAGACCCAATTTCCTGGGGTCGATTTGTCTTAGCAGTCATTTTAAGTTACAATTGGTATCTACTCTCAATGTACTTAAGCCGTCAGATCAACTAAAATGGTGTTTTGCAAAATAGTGCATCACTTTTTTTTTTTAAGTCCATTAAAAATAACAATAAAGATTTCACTGAACAGTCCTGGAGTAGGGGCGGTTATGTTCTTCTTAAGTACTAGCTTTTATTTATCAAGTGAGAAGTCTTCTTATATATGCCCAACGTGCTAGTCAAAAAAGAGTTGGGTTGAACACAGGTAGCTTGTGCCTATAATCCCAGCAACTTGGGAGGCTGAAGTAGGAGAATGTTTTGAGCACAGGAGTTCAAGACCAGCGTGAGCCTTATAGATCGATTCTGGTCTCTAAGAGAAAAAAAAAGGAAAGAAAAATTAACTGGGCATGATGGCATGAGCCTGTAGTGTCAGCTCTTACTGGAGAGGCTGAGATAGGAGGATCATTGGCGCTGGCGTTTGAGTCTTCTGGGAGTATGATCATGCCACTGCACTCCAGCCAGGGCAAGAGAGCAAGATCCTATCTCTAAAAAAAGAAGAAGAACATTTTTTCTAAAGGTAGGATTATTTATAGAGAGTTGCTAAAAAAATTTAGTATCATGATAATTTGTTACATTTAGAGAAGGAATTCTCATGACTCAATTTTGACAATTTATGACATTCAATCAGTAACATTTATGAAAAAAACTAGTATTTTGAGCAAGGAAAAAATTTCACCAATTTTTTATAACTGATTCCTTAAGAATTACCGTAACTCTTGCAGTAATGACACTTGTTTCTAAAAGTAGAAAATCTTTATTTTATTAATATAAGTAAAGCAACCACAGCAGTAAACTCTGCTTTTAAAATATATTTAATAAGGATTTTCAACATAATATCCTTTAGGGTAGAAAACTAAAATCTATTACAGAGGAAAAAATTAGGGAATTGATTTTAACAGAGGATCCAAATAAAACTTGGGAATAGACAAAAATCAAAATCATGCATTTTCCTTGTTTGAACTGACATCCCAATTATTACATATTGTTTTCCTGTATTAAAACATTACATGTGCTCCATAAATATATACAACTATTATGTACCCATAATAATTGAAAATAAGATCAATGTCAAAATCACGCACTTCTTTGACATGGAGAGCACTTAAAACGCCAGGGTTCATTTCAGGGAAATTGAAATTTAGCCATTGGTAAGTTCAGACACGACTATCACATGCATATCCCTCTGGCAATATTTATTAGCTTAATGAAATTAGACACTAGCGTGTTAGTGAGAAACTTCCTACTCAAATTATATTATTGTTATGTAAATGTATTCTTAATTGGATCCACCTTTTAATAATGAGGTCATTATAATAAAATATCAATATGAGTCAATGATAATTAACCATCTCTATTAAAGAAGAATGGATTGACTTTCATTAGACATCACTTTTTTCACAGGATGTAGTGGCCTAGGAACAGAGAAGACTCTGCCATAATTTTCCAATATTCCTCCCTAACATTGCCCTACCCTTCCTAAGGTAGGTTTTATATCTTCCTGCAATGTTTGCTAGGCTAAGGGTGCAAAATAGGAACAGCTCTTCATACTTCTGTACAGAAAAGACCAACACACTTCAAAACATTGATGCAGCTCATGAAGAAAAATATATTTAAATTACTTTTATAGATGAGGAACAGGCCATTTTACATGAGACTCAGAAAAATTCCTAAATTCTAAAAGCTAAAAGAAAAATGGAGATAAGATGCAAGGCAGTCTAATCGCAGATTCTTTCTTCCTCTACTATTCATATGGAATTCTGTACAAGCCATACCAAGGAAATACACACTGTGAATATTAATGGTAATCTTAATAAAAGGTCTAACATTAGTGGGACTGGCTCTAATAATAGCTGTCTTCTTCAGACCCTAACATATGCCCTGCCTTGCTTAGCTTAATTCCAATAATCACAGCAGCTGTACAGAGATGGCCAGAAAAGCTTGCAGTTTACAGAAGAGGGTAACTGGGACTCAGAGACACAAGACTAAACTGTCAAGTTCATAGTGTTCCTAGTTGCCTTTCTCGGCCTTTGGAATCCAAAGCTCATGTTTCTACCATCACAGCCTAACTTTGGAAGAAAGAAATTCATGTTGTTGTCAATTAAACTGTTTCCATAGTATCTTCTTTTTCAGTTTATTTCCATCATTTTAATGGCTAATTGTTGAATGCTCTTTAGGTAAGTAGCCAAATAATTCCATACAATTTCTTTACTAATACCCATAACTCCATAGGGCCAATTTGGCTAATTTAGTTTTGGGAACACACAAACCAGATTAAATATTTACAATTCAACTGGCATCTTGGCTATTGATTAATAAGTGCTACATTACAGACTGCTTATCAAATCACATGTAGAATAATCTACATGATTGACATTTGAGACCAGGTAATTTTTGCTGTTGTTGTTGTGAGAGCTGTCTTGTGTATTGTAGGATGTTTTGCAGGATCCCTGACTTCAACCTACCAGATGGTAGGAGCACCCAATATCACCCCAGCTGAGCACATTGGGACTACATATTATATTAGTCCTGTGACAGGAGCATTAGAATTTATATTAATGTCTTAGTTCAGGCTGCTATAATAAAATACCATAGGCTGCTAGCTTCTCAACAACACAAATTTCTTCCTCACAGTTCTGGAGGCTGAAGGTTCACGATCAGGCACTGGCAGATTCAGTGTCCGGTGAGGACCGGCTTCCTGGTTCACAGAAGGTTTCTTTCTGCTGTGGGTCTTTACATGGTGAAGGAGTGAGGGTGCTCTTTGGGACCTCTTTTTACAAGGGCACTAATTCCATTAGTGAGGGCTCCACTCTCATGACCTAATCAACTCCCAATAGCCTCACCTGCAAACATTATTACATTGGAGATTAGGTTTCAATACATGAATTTCGAGGGAATATGAACATGAACAGTCATTCTAGAGTAAATAGTTACATCTTAGTTTCTCTGTCTTCTAGTTAGACTGGGATTTCCTGGAGTTTGTCATTCTCTCTTTAGTACCTTGAACTGGCAATATTTCTACTGCTGTCACTAAGCTATGCTAACTAAGGTAAAAGTCAATCTCTGTTTCTTGGTTCTGCTTGTCAAAATGAGTCCATGTTTTTGAAAGTTAGAACTCATTGTCAAGACCGTATCTCATTTATATCGTTTTTATCTTCTTAGGTTTAACCCAATACTTTGTACAGAGTGAATGTTTGATACAGTTTTGGCTGTTGTTAGTGGTGACAAATTTACCTATATGGATGGATATGATATGATTGGGAACACATGAGAAATAAGACATAAACTTTTAAGCTGCCAATACAATCGAGATACAGATAAAATTGCAAAGTGCTTCTTAAAGAAAAATTACCTCTAAGTGTTTTGTGTTTTATTTTATTTTATTTTATTTATTATTATTATTATACTTTAAGTTCTAGGGTACATGTGCATAATGTGCAGGTTTGTTACATATGTATACTTGTGCCATGTTGGTGTGCTGCACCCATCAACTCGTCAGCACCCATCAACTCGTCATTTACATCAGGTATAACTCCCAATGCAATCCCTCCCTCCTCCCCATCCCCATGATAGGCCCCGGTGTGTGATGTTCCCCTTCCCGAGTCCAAGTAATCTCATTGTTCAGTTCCCACCTATGAGTGAGAACATGCAGTGTTTGGTTTTCTGTTCTTGTGATAGTTTGCTACTGATGCTCTGATCCTTCACATTTTTAAATGGAAATCTTTTATTCTTGCTTAAAAAAACAATAAGTCATAACACAAAGAGGGGCAGAATGAAAATCATATATGACCATGCACAGTCAAATATATATATGTTTAAAATACCAATTATCTCACCATCTTTGAAGTCAATGGCTTTGTACTTGAGTCAATAGTTTTTCATTGGGTCTCCAATTTTGTTTAATAGAAAAGGGCTAAAATGGACCTTATTTGAGTTGCCTGGCAGAGGGACACTCATCTTATCTTAAAAGTAGATAAGATATTCAACTTTCCATTCTGGGCACTATTATCAAATCTGTATTATTTTCTAAATATAAGTTGAGTTTGCCGTAGGTTAGACAGTCTCATTCTCCTTCCAGCTTCTCTCCGTGGATGACCCAACTTCACCTATCATTTCTACAATCACTAACCAGGCTGCAGCAGCTACTTCTAAGCATACCACCTTCCCTTTTCACACTTCTCTTGGAGTGGCCTGTAGCTGATCTGTGTAACTAACTACTTAACTTCCATTTCTAGACATTCAAATTAGCTTCTGGACTGGATCCAAGTGATTCAAATTATTTTTTAGTCCCTCATTAAGGCTGAGTTGAATGAGATTAACAAGAAAAAAGTTTACTAGTTTTTCTATCACCCTAATGAAATTTTTTTTGTAAGTATAAAAATGGTGAAAAATACAAGTTGGAATAAAACTTGAAATGTCATCTACAGGTTGATGGAAAACTCACAGCAAATTTATAAATGTAGTTGTAATTATATAATTAAGTAGTTACGCTTTGCACTAAAGATCAATCTCTTGATCATTTTTTGAGATTATCATGAGCTATTTTACATTTTACAACTCAATAATAAAGATGAAGTAGCTAAAGAATACACATTATATCTTACCTTGAAACAGGGAGACTGTTTCTACTTATCAGAACTAGAAGTTCACAGTCTAAAGAAAATATTTATGTGCTAAGCACACACAGAGAGATACCCAAATTTAATTTAAATACTTGGCAAATACCAAGAATCACTGTCTGACAGACACTTCATAGGTTTCACAGTCTGCTCAATCTCTTTCTTCTGTCTTTTCAGATTTAGTCCAGCAAAAATGGTTTTCAATAGGCGTATACAGTATGTCTACAATATTTTTTCATTTATTAAAAATAACAGGGAACTGTCTCATGGTAGCAAATTCTTGCTGATATTAGGGGGGGGGGAATCCACTTTTGGTTTTGTGGTTTGCAAAAAGAAAAAAAGACATAATTTGATTTAACATACTCATTGTAGCTATGTTCTTATTTTACTTTTTTGCCATATGAATTTTTCTATATAGTTTCTCTTTCTCACATAAATGAAGCAAAGTTGGCATCAGTAAACATTTTCAATAACTGGAAAAATCACAAGTTAGGTTACAAGCATGTTTCAGAGCTTTTCCAAATATTATACCTAAAAATGATATTTAGATTAGATTGTATCTATTTTAAAAATGAAATTACAATATAGCACCTCCTTTTAAATGCTTAAGCCCACCAACCTGGTCATATGTATGCTGCCAGGTAAATATTTTTTTGTGCGTACCTCAGAATATAGTTCCTCCTGTCATCTCTATGCACATACCTGAACTGCTAGCAAATGAGTCATTTATTAGGAAATTTATAACACTGCAGTGTTTTGTTTTGTTTTGTTTTGTTTTAATAGGTTAGCCTTATACATATTGGTCATGAAAAACTGGTACAGGTTTAACACTAATATCTCACATATGCTCCATGGAGTATTAAACTTCAAAACATCAAGCAACGCTGGTGTTTGTTGGCTGGGCACAGGATCTTCTCTTGCACATTCCTGACGGAGCACCGAATCAGTCTCACTGTGATGGCAAAGGATTAAAGACAGCTTTAGATTTAAGCTTAGAGCGATACTTCTCTTCATTTAATGACAAATCCTTTGAGCAGTTTTTAGATCTCTTGGTCTTAACATTTTGACACAAAATCGTCTATTATTCTTTTTTTAGCCTTTCAAATTATTTGCATTCAAGATGACCCTGAGATTGAGAAGCAAGTCGATAAAACACAGTGACTATTGTTGGCTACTTACATATGGAAACCAAGAGAGATGTTTTCCATTTTATACAAGCAAAATGAAAGACCAAGAGAGTTGAATCTTTGGAAAAATACTTAAAGCAGAGGCATAGCTAAGGTTAACACCTTGGGAAATAGGACGGGGGTAGAGCCTGGGGAAGTATTGAACAGAAAAAAAAAGAATCAGAATATACAGAATATACAGATAATGTCAAAAATTATTTAAAATGTGTGCCATGGTTAAGCCAGTGACATTTTCTTAAATGTTATCTCTCATATTTAGGGGAATATTTATCATGTTGCTGAAAGGTAAACAAACAGGGTATATCAAGATTTTAACAACATAGAAAATGATAATTTGCTTTTGTTTCAAAATTACCCAAACCTCCAGATTTTACATTTTGAAATCTAAAAGATCTCTTGAAAAAAACAGAATTATATATTTTTTATTCCAAGTTCATTGAAATAGTTTCTTTAGGCATTAGTTGTCTTTAAAATAAAACAAACAAACAAAAGCAAAACCAAACAAACTCTAAGAATTTTAAAAGTATAGTAAAGTGAGAGATTGGATTTTAAAATCAAATTAATTGTTACTTTAATGAGATAATAGGAAAGAGTTTAATAAGTAGAAATATTCTAAGGTTGCGTTCATCCAATAATGTTTTCGTATTATGGTAGCAGTAACTTTAAATACATTTCAAGACTGTTAAATTCTAGGGTTTTAAATGTTACCAAATGGTAAAAAGTAGTAGTTTAAAATTTTACTGATCAAATATTTTTTGAAATGGAAAATATTGTAGAAATCAGTCTTATATTCTCAGTTGGGAAGGGAAGACTTCTAAGTGTTTCCTCAGGGCTTCTATATCATTAGTAAAATTTAAAGGTTTAAAAATCAACCACATGCCCTTGCCGGGCTCCTTCATTTACACAAAAGCGTTTCC
>NW_016825370.1:1383320-1400151 GCF_001698545.2 Rhinopithecus bieti | reverse complement strand
AACTTTAAATACATTTCAAGACTGTTAAATTCTAGGGTTTTAAATGTTACCAAATGGTAAAAAGTAGTAGTTTAAAATTTTACTGATCAAATATTTTTTGAAATGGAAAATATTGTAGAAATCAGTCTTATATTCTCAGTTGGGAAGGGAAGACTTCTAAGTGTTTCCTCAGGGCTTCTATATCATTAGTAAAATTTAAAGGTTTAAAATCAACCACATGCCCTTGCCGGGCTCCTTCATTTACACAAAAGCGTTTCCACCTGCCCTCCACCTGTTCCTAGCCATGAAAAAGACTAGACAAAGACTGTTTCATTCCATGTATTCTGAATTTTTCACATTTTCAATATCTAAGAGACAGAATCTTAAAAATATATAATTAAGAATGATTGCCTGGAAGTTGCCATCAACTTAGGCTGAAGCTATTTAGTAGTTTGGGGTCTTTTAAATTAACACGATGAACAACAAAAAGCAGGGTTAAAAATGTCTTTGAAATCTATACCAAATAAATATTTTGATAAGCTTTCTAGGAAATTACCCAAAGGGAATAATATATGCTTGTTTTTTAGTTAAACTTAAAGCCTCAATGATCCCTCAAAATGAAAACTTAAAACTCTGCCCCTAACATTTCACCTTACTTGATTAAGTTCATACAACAGTACTTGAAATATTCTAAGACTAGGCTGAGTGCAGTGGCTCATGCCTGTAGAGACCTTGGGTCTGTTACGGGTGGAGGGGGGGTTGGAAACTAGGTATGATGACCTGCATTTCTAGCTGTTAGGGAGCAGGTGGCAGGATCCCTGGAATTAGGATTTACAGGCTTCAGTGAGCTATGATAGTTCCAGTGTTCTCCAGCCAGGGTAACAGAGAGAGAACCTGTCTCTAAAGAAGGAAAAGAGAAAGAAGAAAATAAGTATTCTAAGACTAAATTACCTGAAATTGAATACCATTTTGTCTTGTAAACATTGTTTTTAAAATAATTATAAAGTATAAATGTCATAGATAATGATGTAAAATAAAGGGTGAATGGCAGATAATCAATATACACAAACAGATGTCCTTTAAAAAAAAAAAGTGTAAAGACAAGGGAAAAAGATAAAACAGTATGGGAGTAACTTGATCTAGTTGAAAGATGACCAGCAACGACATTAAGTCACAAAGGAATTGAACTTGAAGGAAACAATATACATTTCTTAACAATTAGCAATTAAAGCACACAATAAAAATGGCATCACTTTATCATCTTGCATTGTATGAAAACACTAATACCAAACATTAAGGAGTCACATAAACTATTAATAATGCACTTAAAAGAACTGAAGTGGGAATATAAACAAAGATATCTATGGCAGCTCATTCCCAAGGTGCTGTCTGATGCCTCTCATAGGGTCTACTCAAATCAATTTCAGAAAGAAATTCTTCACTCTCTAGTATAATACATGTACTTAACCACAGGAAACCTTTTAAATAAACAGGGTGCTTATGTGTCATTATTCACACTGTGTAGCCACAATCCAGCATCAGAGAAAAGAAAAGAGCTGGCAAGACATACTTATACAAAAAGAATGATACCTTGGGATGGAATACATGATATATTCTCAAAATACATACACACCAGCATTAAATGGGAGGCCAAGATAATGGAAAGAAAGAATGAGGTTTCGATTGAGCATGCTTAGATAAGAAAAGCGCAGAACCCCCTTTCCTGGGTCAGGTTGCTTTTCAGTGCCAGCTCACCTTTGTCAACTTCCTAGGTCAAATGTCATGGGAAAGAAAAATAATGATCCAAATCAGTAACTTTAAATGATAGAATAAACAGAGAAAACAATTGTCTGAGAGAAAGCTAACTCTATTGTAACGTTTAGCTACCAGAGAAGAGGAAAGTTCAAAGAACTTAATATGAAGTGCAAGGAGATAATAAGTTTTGCTCATTGTTAATTTGTCTCATGATTGTGTCAATGTGCACTAGTCACGTGACTTTCACAAGGAAAACGCATTCTTCATCGCAGCAGATCGCCTTCCTCACTAAAAAACCAAAGGTATAATGGGGGTTACTGTGACTTTTAGAACTTAAAGGCCTACACTAGAGAAATTCATAGTCATGTTTTCTAGATCAAGTAAATAAATACATATGCATATATATATATTATATGTTCATATTATATACACCAAGTAAAAAAATTCATCCATATGTATTCACATTCTCCTTTATATAAATTAAATATGTTGATGTATATATACATATACATCTTTGCCTTTAAATATTATTTGTGTTATTATTTCAAATACCTTTGGTATAAACTTTTGTTCAACCTTACTATTTTAAAATGAAACGACCCCCATCCTGGTACTTACCTTGCATTATTTTTTTCTATATTTTCTCATTAAGGAAACATGGAGAAAGAGAAGAAGGATACTCCATAACTTTCTATTTTCAGGCTAATTAAATTATAGACCAATGGAATAGTATAGAAAGCCCAGAAATAAATCCATGTGACATTCATTTTTGACAAAGGTGCTGAGGATATACAGTGGGGACAGGACAATTTGTAACAAATGGTGCTGGGAAAACTGGATATTCGTATGCAGAAGAATGAAACTAGATGCCCGTCTTTCACCATATACAAAAATTGATTCAAAATAGATGAAAGGCTTAAATGGAAGACCTGAAACTATGAAACTACTAGAAGAAAACACTGGGGAAATGTTATGGGACACTGATTTTGGCAAGATTTTCTGGGATAAGATATCAACAGCACAGGCAACGATTGCAAAAATACACAAACTGGATTACATCAATCCCAAAAGCTTCTGCATGGCAAAGGAAACAACAAAGAGACAACCCACAGAATGGGAGAAAATGTTTGTGAACTATGTATTTAACTAGGGATTCATAATCAGAATGCATAAGGAATTCAAACTGCTCAACAGCAAAAAAACAATCTAATTACAATGTGGGCAAAAGACCTGAAGAGACATTTCTCAAAAGAAGACATACAAATGACCAACAGCTACATGAACAAATGCTCAATATCAGCGAGTCAAGGAAATGCAAACCACAAACACAGTGAGATACCATCTTACTCCAGTTAGAATGAGTAGTATCAAAAAGACCAAAACTAAATTCTGCTGAGGATCCCAAGAAAGGGAAACACTTTTACACAGGTGGTGAAAATGTGAAGTACTGCAGTAATTAGGAAAAGCAGTACGGAGGTTCCTCAAAAAACAAAAAATAAAGCTAACATAATTCATCAATCCCATTGCTGTGTATAAATTCAGAAGAAAGGAAATTAGTATTTTGAAGAGATATATGTACCCCCAGCAGCACTGTTCACAATTGTCAAGATATGGAATCACCTTAACTGTCCATCAACGAATCAATGGATAAAGAAAATGTGTACATATACACAATGGAATATTATTCAGCCACGAAAAGAATAAAATTATGTCATTTTTAGCAACGTGCATGAAACTGTAGGTCACCGTGTTAAGTTAAATAAGCCAGATATAGAAAGATGAGTATCACATGTTCTCACTCTCATGTGGGAGGTAAAAAAGTGGATCTAATTGTATTAGTCCGTTTTCACACTGCTGATAAAGACATGCTCAAGACTGGGCAGTTTACAAAAGTAAGAGGTTTAATGGACTCACAATTCCACGTGGCTGGGGAGGCCTCACAATCATGGCGGAAGGTGAAAGACACGTCTTACGTGGCTGCACACAAGAGAAGAGTGACTGCCAAGCAAAAGGGGTTTCCCCCTATAAAACCGTCAGATCTCATGAGCCTTATTCACTACCGCGAGAACAGTATGGGGGAAAGAAACCACGCCCATAGTTGAATTATCTCCCACTGAGTCCCTCCAACAACACGAGGGAATTATGGGAACTATAATTCCACCTGAGATTTGGCGGGGACATAACCAAACCATATCACTCACGAAGGTAGAGAGTCAAATGGTGGTTACAAGGGGCTGAGAAAGGAATGAGGAAGGGGAGAAGAAGATAAGTTGGTTAAGAGGTAGAAAAATACAGGAAGCTAGAAGGAATAAGTCCTAGTATTTGCAGTAGGTAGGGAAATTACAGTTTACAATAATTTATTGTATATTTCAAAACACCTAAAAGAGAAGAATTAAAATGTTCTTAGCACAAAGAAAAGAGAAATGTTTGAAGTGATGCATAGTCCAGTTACCTTGATTTGATCATTACACAGTGAATACAGATATTGAAATATCCCACGTATCCTCAAAATATATACAACTATTGTATATCAATTAAAAAACCCTGAAAAGTAAATCTCCCTCTCAAAAAATAAATAAAATAAAATATACAATAGGTAGTACTGTAGCATGCAGTTCACTGAGTTATTTTGTCCAAACACGGTAAGATTTTGTTTAGACCATATGAATGGTACTTTCAATTTGATAAACTAGACTTTTAAAATATAAATCGCAATGCTTAAAAAATGTACTTGTATCTTTGTAAATAGCCTCTGTAATACTTAGGCATGTATGCCCTCTCTGTGGAGCAAAATATCACATCAAAAAGCATTTTTTAAAGAAGGACAAGAAAGTGTGTTTTAGACGCCTGTTTTTATAAGTTAAATCACTCACCTAACCTTGATCAATCTACTCTTAAGGATCAAAGTCTTCTGATTTTAAAGAGCAATACTTTGCTTTCCTAATTTGTAGCTGTTTCCTATCCAATTGCCAGGATTTTAAAAAGAAGGAATTGTGAGAATTTCCACACTGTTTTGGAAGAAGATGTAATCATGGATGTCCTCCAGCAGCTAAAATCTGGCCTATAACCTAATTGGAAATTCTTGCGTAGAGGAATTTCCTTTAAATAGTAATGAGTTAAGTATCTGTGTGTGTGAACAGAGCTGTAGAGTGTTAGCAAGAGTAGCTACACTTTATTTTTTCCAAAATTTGTGCTAAGTGCTATTCAGATCACAAGTTTAATTGATAAAACCAAGTTGAAGTGGAAACTAAGATAGATATACAAGCACAGTGTAACTTGTGAACAAATAGCCTTCAACTTAAAGTTAATATTTTAAAATGTGCATATAGAGAATATTCACTTTTCCATGACTCATAATTAACAGGGCCTTACCTTTCTAAGGCAGATTAGACAACACAGTCTAATTAGTTTCATAGCTGTTTAGGCAAAAACTATCAGAGTATAGATATTGCACTAATTTTACTTTACTTTTAAGGACATTAAGACACTTTTGAAGACAAAAGAGAAGCTTTCGTGTTTGTGTTGTAGTTTATTGCGTGGGGGATTTTCAGGTGGAAATGTTTTTTGCTATTTTCAGCTTGTTGTTAAGTGCTTCTTCCCTGAATGCCAAGGTAGGGACAGAGTCTACCTTTTAGTGATTGGGATATTGCCATTTCCTGTAAATGCAGCCACATGATGGTGTGAGGTCTAAAGGTTTGCTTCTTTTACATTTTGATGGCTTACATTACACTAGTCAGACTAAAAACAACAGAAAAGCAAAGAAAGGGAGAATAATTTAGAAGCACCTTCTTTACGCTCCTGAAGCGGAGCCACAGGATTTCCATCAAGGGCGTTTGAGCCCCAGCGTCATTGCCTATGAAGAATATTCTGGCTTGTTCAATAGAGATAAATCACAGCGTATCCCCAAATGTTCACACTTTTTATCTGCCTTCTCTGCATATTTTCCAAGATCTCTATTACTACCATGCCTTTCTCTTTTCTCGGCAGATCTGGCAGAGGTTGGGCATTGTTACTTGGTGATGATGATGTTGCTTCATTAGGACTCAACAACTCCCATGAGAAAAGCTGGCACATCTGCTGAGAGTCAGCAATCACATCCGGGCAGCAGTAATAAGGGATGTCCAGGGGGCCCTGCCAGGCCTGCTTCTCTTTCATTCCACGTGACTAAGTACCCAGTGGTTGCCAATACTCACCATGCTTTATGTCTCAGTTTTCTTTTTCTTTGAATATTCACCTGCAAAAATACTTAAGGTTTCTTCTGGAAAGTGGGTAATCTACCTTATGTTTTCCAGTTACTTTTCTCATTTCACATTGAACGTGTGCATTGCTATGGATATCATCACTCAATAGTGTTACTCTTCTTAAATATGTTTTATCTACTTAACGATACTCAAATATGTAGTATTGCTAAATAAACTTACACTGTATATTTATCAGTCATAATACACCAGGTATTTTTTCAGGACCTCTTCTTGACACTTTTTTTTTTTTTTTTTTTTTTTTTTTTTGGAGACGGAGTCTCGCTCTGTCGCCCGGGCTGGAGTGCAGTGGCCGGATCTCAGCTCACTGCAAGCTCCGCCTCCCGGGTTCCCGCCATTCTCCTGCCTCAGCCTCCCGAGTAGCTGGAACTACAGGCGCCTGCCACCACGCCCGGCTAGTTTTTTTTGTATTTTTTAGTAGAGACGGGGTTTCACCGTGTTAGCCAGAATGGTCTCGATCTCCTGACCTCGTGATCTGCCCGTCTCGGCCTCCCAAAGTGCTGGGATTGACACTGTACCTTTTAATGTTTGCATTCCCAGGATCTAGCACTGAGTGTGGCCCCTAAAAATTGTTCAAGAAATACTTGCAGAATCTGCTAAGATCGCTTGGGTCACCAGAGTCTCTGTTTGGCTTCTAGCAATGGTTTCTTCCATTCTGCTGAAGATTTAGACCTCCTTGCCATTTTCTTGAGGTTCTTGAGAGCTGGGACTTTTAAGATTGAATACATAATCATCCAATGAAACTTGTTTTTTTATTTCTTTTATTTTGAGATTTGCAGTTTACAAAAATGGAATTACAAAGAGACTCTAGCAAGCACAAAGAGAAAGAATTTCTCTACCAGATTGTTTTCCAGATTCTTCTTATTATTTTAAAGATGCGCTTCTGAGGGAAGGAAACAGTGTGTTCTCAGTAGGACTTAACACATCAAAGCAAATAATCTGCAGCTCACCCATATTAATAGGAGTGGATGAAATTAATTCAGATTCATTGACATTTGTATTTAAATATATTGTAAAATTAGATTGTCATACTCTTAACTGCTAAATTACATATTGCTTTAATACTAAAATACCTAAGACATTTTAGATAGATCAGAATTCAATGGTAGGTTATGTAACTACTCTAAAATTAAAGCCTTGCTCCAGATAACCTAAATGCTGATAAATGATAGCTAAATTGCTCTCACTCATCACCTTTAAAGACCTGGAATATTAAAATATCCCGCGAAGGCTGTGAATCTCAGTCCAAAATCACAGATGTGCAAGCATATTTCATTCTGAGTTTTCTATGGCATCAATTTAAGTTTGAGCTTAATACAATAATGTTTTGATTTCAGAGTCTTATGAGATGCCAAAGCATGTGTCTGTGTGTGTGTTTTGGGCCACGGACAAGGGAGGGCCGTCTCAGTCACTTCGAGCTGCTAGAACACATTATCTAGACTGTGTGACCTAGACAACGGAAATTTATTTCTCAGTTTTAATGACTAAGAAGCCCAATATTATGATGCGGACACATTCACTGTCTTGTGAGGCCATTTTCCTGGTTTGTAGACAGCCTCTTCTCACTGTCTTCTCACAGAGTAAAGAGGGACAACAGAGAGCAAGCTCTGGCATTTCTTCTGAAGAGGGCACTAATGCCATTCATGAGGACTACACTGTCATGATCTAGTGACCTCCTAATACCATCACACTGTGGGGTTAAGAGTTTAACATAGAAATTTTGGGAAGACACAGGCATTCAGTCTATAACAGAGGTCATTGGTTGTCTATTCTCCACAATATCACAATAACATCCACTTATCCCTTGCCTTGCAGGTCCTACGGACTGCTCAGCTTCTTTCTGTTTCTGTGTTATATTGGTGACCTTATACTTCTGTGAGGTCCTATCTACTTTGATTACCTACTCACTGCCTTCTTTGTCCACCAGTCAAAAGCCATACCCGGGTCTGCATTTCTTGGCCCTCTCTTTTCTCTTCCTCCTTTACCTAAAGCATTCCTCTCTCTCTGATCTTACACCAAGTGCACCTGTTTTTTCCCAGCAAAGTGCTTTTTTTTTTTTTTTTTTCCATTGCACCTCTTTAAATATTGTACATTCACTTATATAGGCTTAGAGTTTGGAAAACATGTGAGAAACACTTTTAAATAACTTTGGCCTCTTTGGAAAAAGAAAATGAAAACAATGCTAAATGAAAACAATGAATGTTGTAAGGCAGTATTCGTCCACCGCTGAAATGGAAGTTAGAGATTAGCTTTCTGGTGTAAATCTCTGCTTCTGTCAGGCTGGCTGGTACTGTTGATCTCCTGTTTGCCCCATATCAGTGCACTCCAGTTACCAGAACTGCAAGAGGGGATGTGTTCCAGAAACAAAGGGGGTAGAGTAAAACAAATGTGTGCTTCAATTACTTATTTTTGTTTTTTGGATTCTAATACATCAAGTATGTTAGATAGTCAGATAGATCGGAGATGAAATTCAATAAACGTATCACAAAAACATGCCTGCTGCTCTCCATTTTCAGTACTATGAAAATTGGTATTTTCTAAATAACTGTTAACAATTTTTACCTCTTCCAACCTTGTTCTTTCAGTTTAGTGCATGACTTCAGCTATCTTAAACACAGCCAACATTATGGAAACAATGTTTAAATTTCTCAGAAAAGTTAATTTTGCCTTGCAAATAAAAATGTATTGTGTATGACTAAATCTAATGTAATTGTTTGAATTATCATGGTATTTAATCCAAAATCATGTACCAAATTCCTACAAGAGTGGAGTTTTTCCCATAATCTGGATGGATGGATGGATTCTAAATTTGATCACAAGGGTATCTGAAAAGATATAAATAGATCAGTGGGTTAAAAAAAAAAAATCATTGTCTGAACAATTGCTAAACATATATTCAGCAAAACAATGGGCAATAGGCCAATAGTTTATTCTTGGAAGAGCAGCACATTTATTTTTTGTGTAGGGCATAAATGAAGGCCTCAAGTAACTTCCAGCTTTTTCAAGCAGTTATTGAGGAATCAAAATACCATAGAGTAGTAGCCGAAGGGTCCATCTGTGCTCTAAACCTGGCCAGGTCACTTTATTTGATGTTATTTAGTTTCTTTGTGTATCAGTTTTCTCATTTTTAAAATGGTTAACAAAAGAGATTTCCCATATAGCTTGTAAAGGTAAATGAGTTAATACAAGTAATGTGCTTAGAACAGTAAATTCCATGTAAAAGTTTGCTGTTAATAGTCTAACCAGCATAAGAATCATCTGCAAAAAAAAAAAAAAAAAAGGTCAGTGTCACCAAACCTCAGTGTCATCAAACCTTCTGTAAATAAAGGAAGTGTCACTAAATGAAAACCTCAACTTGTCTGTGTAGACTGGGCAGCATTAAAATCCTTAAAAGTAACCACGGCTCCTTTGTTCTATACTTACAATTGCACCTAAGTCAAGACTTCTCTACATGTGTGTCTCACCGATGGCTCTGTTTCTCGTATATCACACTGTATATTTATCAGTAATAATAGACCAGGTATTTTTTCAGGAGCTCTCCTTGACACCTTGTCCTTTAATGTTTGCATCCCCAGGATGTAGCACTGAGTGGGACCCCTAAAAATTGTTCAGGAAATACTTACAGAATCTGCTAAGATCACTTGGGTCATCAGAGTCTCTGTTTGGCTTCTAGCAATGGTTTCTTCCATTCTACTGAAGATTTAGACCTCCTTGCCCTGTTCTAGAGGCCCTTGAGACCTGAGATTTTTATGATTGAATACATAAGCGTCCAGTGAAACTGTTGTTTCATTTTCTTTTGAGAGTTGCACTTTTAAAAAATGCAATTCCAGAGACTATAGAGTACACAAAGAAAAATAATTGCTCTACCAGCTTGTTTTCTAGATTCTTCTTATCATTTTAAAGATGCCATTCTGATACTTACATTGTTCCTACCAAATATAACTGCTGAGCTCTTGCTGGGGGGAAAAAAAAAAAAAAAAAAAGATGCCATTTTGGAAGTTACTCTGGAGGAGGAAGTTCAAAAAAATAGCTTTCTAATTCATCTACTTGTGAGACCATAATTCCTTTATTAGTGAAAAGGAGGGAAAGACAGACACATCCCTGGACTCAGAGGGTTCTGCCTGCCTCACCAAGGTCTAGAAGGGTCACTTTCTGTTTCCTTTCCCTTCCATTCTTCTTTCTTCAAATAATTGTCCATGAAACTTCAAAAAATTGTCCATGTGCAGTTGAAGCCTGATGGTCTTCCCCTTTACCACCTCCCCAAGTGAAAATGGGCCTTGTTGAATTTGTGAGAAGCCCTTCCCCAAGTCTCTTGTCTTGCTTGAGTCCCAGAGCTTAGATTGCCACGAAAAGAAACTATGCAGTAGAAATAGGATTGGTGTGGCCCTGGGACGGAGCTACACAACGTGCATCTCAAACTCTGGAAGACGATCACTGTAAACCTTCGAATGAGGCAGGGACATGGCAGGTCACTGTGAGAATAGCTTCCGTTCCACTGAGGGATTGAAAATCTGTGTTTCTCACCTAATGAGTTTTAAAAGGAATTTTGTTATTTGCCATAAATGTCAGTGTGATCAGATGATGCTATGAACTTTAAAAAACGTTCATAAAATGGGAAGAACTATAAGAAGTAAACAATTTATGAGTCATAAATAAAGAAACGTAGATGAAGTATTGGGCAAAGTGCTAACTTTTACAGCCCAATAATGATAACAGGAAACTGGCCCGCACATTCCCAACCTCCTTTGGGAGAATGTTCTTTGCCATGCCTGGAATTATTTTAAAATATGGAGGCAAAAACTTGTTCCAAAAGCAACACAGACTTTTACAGCACTCATCTATTTCTATTTTAAAAATTATATTTTAATTAAGTAAAGATATACATACATTCATTAAATTTAGGATTTATATCATATTAAAATGTACATATTGTACTTAGAAAAATTGAACGGAAATTGCATTAAATTTAATTGACATTAAATTTAATTAAAGTCAATTGACTGAAATAAGTATTTGCTGTTAAGAATAAATTTCATAATTTACTCATTGCATAGTATGTTGCAATACCATTTGTCACTGGCCATGTGGCTGGTGCCCACTCAGGTGAGGACTGCCTGGCTTCTAAGGTCAACCTTGATTCTGGCTTTTCTTCTGAGGAAAGGAAAATAGTAGGAAATGTACAGAAGACAGGAAATTTCAGGTCTTAGATATCAAGTAAGTCCACATGAGCTTACATAGCAGTACTCCCCATGGAAAGCAATTATATTTTCTGAGATGTCTTTTAAAAAATTCCTACCAATACTTAATGTTGGATTATAATATGACTTAAGCTTTATTTATATATCTCTGGATGTCAACATGTGTTACTTGCCCTTTTTCCCATTTTCTACAATGACTTTTGCATACATTCTTAAACCACCTTACTGGATATTATTTTCAGCATAGGTATAGAGCAAGCAATAGTCAACCAATCATCAACTATGCATTTGTGTGCCAAATGTCCACCACTTTTGTGCCACAGAACTAGAAATCAGGAAAACAAAATCAAGTCAAGCTTTTAGAGAATAATGTGACTTGAGCTGCAGATGACTGGACATGAAAAGACAGAAGAAAATTGCGGGGTGACTGTGAGGTACTGTGCAGGACTTTTAGCATACTACAAACATTAACTCATTTAATCTGTCATAAAAGGAAAACATTGCTGTATCCATTTTCCAGTTGAAGACATGAGGACCAGAATGATTAAATCACTGTCAAGTCCTTCATTGCAAATCCTAAATTCCAGATTCTCATCATCTCGAACCTTATTTATCTCAATAGCCTTCTAACAATCTGTCAGTCCAAAAGAGTAACCATTTCTTAGCACTTCATACAAAGTCCTTCATCGGATTCTGTCTGGTGATCTATAATCCCCACTGTCATTCTTACACACATACTGTCATTCCAAACAGATCTCACAAATATGTAGTCACAAATATGCTCATCTTCCTTATGTGTGTGATTCCTGCTGCTCTTAATGGACTTCACTACATTGTGTACAATGCTCAGGGTTTATCTAAAAACGTTTCTCCTTTACGAAGCCTCTTTCTCCCTTGCACATCCAGCACAGATGTGTGCTTTCTCAACTGTTTCTACCACCATCTCCAGTATCTGCCACGTGGAATCGTAATCGCTTTGTCTCTCCTAGGAGTGAGAGTGCCTCCCTTGAAGGCAGCTTCTTCATTACATTCACCTTAATATCCCTTGTGCCAAAGACAGCATCTGATAGCATCTGGTACATGGTAGACACTCAGGAAATATTTAGTGTAATAGTGAATGATCAAGACATGAGCTAAGATAATTTTGAAATGATTTAAGTAAGACTAAATTAGAAGAGGAAACTGAGATTTCAAACATGAACAGTTTAGTCTGTGCTCTAGGAAGATCACTCTTATTCATTCTCCAACATAAAAATAGCTTTGGTTTTGTCTTTTTCTCTTACTCATTAAGCAGGAAGTAACTGGAAATAATCACGAATTCTTATATTTTTCCTAAAATCTTCTCCAAAGCTGACCAAAGAGGAGCTTGAATAGTGTCTCTCAGATGTTGAGACTTACATAAACTCTGTCCACGTTTTTCACATTCAGTGAGAGTTCTGTACATATTTTATATGCCGTGGCTTTGATATACAGTGGGTGTAAGTTAGCGTCTTTTAAGTGGAGAAAATGACAAATATTTCTCTTTCACTTACTGAGATACAACTGTTGCAATAAATGGCTTGGAGCCTCCTCATGCTGTGAAGTCTCTAAAATTCCCTGCTCCCCATTCTAAGCATTTACCCAGGTTTCATGGACTTAATGACATCTTTTTAGGAGAAGCTTTGCTAGCTTTTCATCACAATATGTTAGGTGTTTTTGATGCAGTGTGCCTGTATGAAAATGGGCTTTTATGTGCCTAGTAGGAAATTAAACAAGACATTCACCACTTTTGAGTTTCTCAGAACCACAGTTTGGTGCCTATGTTGCTCACATTTTTAAATGAGTTACATTCCCAACTGCTGAAAAGTGAGGAGTTCCCTGGGGACAAGAGGGGGAAATTGCAAGTTTCTTCACGAGCTCCCCAGGGATGATTTCCTTTACTATGGTCAGCCTAGAGTAAACTGATCACAGAAAATAAACTATTTCATTTTGGTTATGGGTATTTTCACCCATTTCCCTAGGAGTCTTACCAATCTAGGTACATCTCCTCTCTGGCAAGGTTAGCCAGGGACCAAAGAATCCAGATGCTGCTAAGAGGCTGCTAACTTTCTCTTAAGTCAGGATCAATGCAGAAATTCCAGTTAGTTTTTCCTTAGGATCTCCTAGGCAGTCATTTCTCATTTGCAAGCATGAGATAGAAGGAAGTCCTATTAAAGGGTAATCAACTCCACTGTGCACTACTGTGTCTATGACACAGCATTCAGAATATATGGACTACAATCAAATCCTAGTCATTTCCAGTCTCGTAATTCCTCACAGTCTCTCCCTGATACTTTTCTGCTGCTAATTCTAGTGCGGAATTAATGATATTTCCTGAAGGTTAATCCTTCCCTTCTGAGTGTCATGGACCCTGCAGCACCATCTCATTTTTGTCATCTACTCAGCACAAAATATGCAGTCAATATTTTGTTGCAATAATTTTCCTCCAGCCACTCCCTTTCCTGATTATTTGTGAAAGTCTATAGCTCCACATTATTTTTATTTTAGCATAGGAACCTCAAAGAGTTTCTCCTTAATGGATCAATGTATTTGACTCCTAAACAGACAGGCATTAGCATTAGAACAAAATTATGTGCATTAGAACAAAATTATCCCTACCACACTTGGAGACCCTAACTAACCTCGTATGACATAAATCAGTCCATAGAACCAGGTTTGAGCCCATTTATGTCTCTCCCTGAGTCTCCCAGGGTGAAAACCTGTCTCTTCAGAGCTCAGCCTCTACACTGCGTAACAGGGGACAGTACTCCAGGTCTAGATAACGCATCTCTTTATACAGAGTTTGGCACCACACCCAGAAAGCTTTCCATTTACTATCCAGACATTCTGGAGGGAATTCTCAAAATAACTATGTCTCATGGCCAATGTCAATTAAGGGTGAAATCTGTCCAGACTACTCTTACAGAAGAATTCCTTCAGAGCAGACACACAGTGAAGATAAGACCACTGATCCTACTCTACACTCCAGCCAGGCAATGTTCATTTCTAAGCCAGCTCTCACTCCAGGCATTGGCAGGCCTTCATTTTGCAGAGGACCATTATTCTTGCAGAAGGATAACTCATCTCATTTTTAAATTTCTTTTATTATTCTTTTATTAATTTTTTGCCCTTTTAAAATACTTCATGTGTCTCTAAATTGTATTCATTTAGACAAAGGGCTTGAAGAGAAAGGCCTTGTCCTCTGTGTCCTGCCCGCAGTGCCCAGCACTGTGGTGAATTTGCAGTAGGGATTGATGACAATGATATTCTCCTCAGGTAGAATTGAGACTATTTTCTGGGTTTGTTTCTTAGAAGATTTTTTTTTTTTTTAACAAACAATGTATCATTCCTATGTTTAAAATAAACATTTCCAGGCCAACAGTGATAATCACAATTTCTATATCAGTGTCAAACAACATTTATGTATATGCATTGCTTGTTTACTTTTCTCATAATTTACATCTGAATTACTAGAGGTTATTTTTGAGACAGTAAAACCTAGACTGTATGTACCCAAACTTGATGCCTATCATTAATATTTGGTGATACTCTTTGAAAAGTTTCCAAGTTTGCATCGTGTTGTAATTAGGCACAAGTTTAATCCCAGAATAACTTTCTTTTCACAAAAGAAGCAGAAAATGTCTCCCCTTTTATAGCCTGACACCTGGGTTCACCAAAGATTCCATCTGTAATCAAATATGTCTTCTCCCCAGGAAGATAGGAATCCATGCCTAGGTGACTGTGTGTAGAGTTTAGAATACTAGTTTTCTGTAACTGCTGTAACAAATCAGTACACACTTAGTGGCTTAAAACATGGACCAGGAAACTGTCTTTTCTCAGTTTGGAGACTAGAAGTCCACAATCAGTACCTCTGGGCTGAAATGAAAGTATCCATAGGATGGCACGCCTTCCGGAGGCTCTCGGGGGGAATCCACGTCTTGCCTCTTCTAGCTCCTGGCAGCTGCTGGCAGGCTCTGCCTCCTCTTCACGTTGCCTCTTCTGTGTGTCAAGTACCCCCTGCCTCTCTCTTCTAAGGAGGCTAGAGAATAGCATTCATGCCTTCCTGCGTAATCCAAGATCATCTTCCTATTTCAAGATCTTAACTTCATTATATTTGCAAAGACCATTTTTCCAAAGACAGTAACATTTACAGGCTCAAGGAATCAGGACCCAAAGACCTTGGGAACATCACTCGACCTACCACAAAAAAAGAGTAAAAACTGAAAGAGGTGACTTACAACAATATCCTTGGAACATTGCAACACTGGCTGCAGAAGTGATAGATGTGTCTGTAATAACAGGAGACAATGCCTGTGATTTGAGCAGCAACCATTCTGGCATCGGCAGGAGAGATCTGGATATCAAACAAGAGAAGACTCAGAACAACTCCCAGCTGGCATCAGCAACTCCATTTGGACAGAGGCAGCCATCATTAGATTGGGCATTGGTAATTGTGCCTCTTTTGTCGGACAGTGGCGAAGGCATAATTGGCAGATATCAGTGACCTAGCTTCTGATTCTGACTTCAGAATCAAAAGCAGACGCTACAATGATAATTCAGAGATAACAATGAGAAATGATAAACTCAAAGTGGAAAATGAAAGGGGTAACTTTAAGAGCACTGAAGCGACCTTCTGCAGTCACATGCCCTGAAGATGTTCCCAAATCATTTGAAAAGGTTTTGCAGGAACCTAGAATTCCAGCAGAATAGAGAGAAGAGCCCCCAAACCGCTGTTGGATGCCATGTTGACCCCACAGGCTGGTTCACATTGAGAAATATAAGTTACATAACAACTTTCCTGCTCCTTGGTGTTCATACAGTTCATTTTCAAAGTTCATTTTCAAGTCTCTATGGAACCTCGTTCTTAGGATTTCTTTGCGGATCGTTCACATCCATGATGTCTTTAGCATAAAGAACTTAGACGCATTCGCTGTGCTGTTACGCTTTAAATTGAGAATGTTGCCCCAGGAGCATCTCCTTGGCTTGGCGCCCACAACCCTACATGTGAAGATGTTTTAGATCCATTCAGTTTTCACAGAAGGAATTTCGAGAGACCGCTCCACGCACTGTCAGTCTGTCACTCCATTCAGCTGGGGTTCTCATGACGGCGTCCTGCGGATGGCGTGCCTGTCCTGGGATGTAGGCTTCTGCGAGTTGGAGGTTCTATCCTTTCTCGCTCATCCTGAATACTCGTGGCTCTGATCATTGACAGAGCGCCCCTCAAACTTAGTCATTCATTCTATATTCTTGAAGAGTTTATATACGCTCTATAATAAAAAGTTATCTCTTCTTTACATTTTAAGACCTTTCATATGGTGTGATATCCTTTGTACAAAAAGAAATCCAATCCAAGGGTAAGATCATTACATTTAAGTTTTGTCCACAGTGCCTTGCATATGTAAGGTGCTCAATAAATATTTTAAAAATAAGCAATTGAATATATATATATATATATATATATACACATATATATTTGTTTGTTTAGACGTTGACTCAGTCTGTCGCCCAGGCTGGACTACAGTGGCGTGATCTCGGCTCACTGCAACCACCACCTCCCAGGTTCAAACAATTCTCTGCCTCAGTCTTCTGAGTACCTGGGATTAGAGGCGCCCGCCACTACGC
>NW_016825370.1:1359629-1383315 GCF_001698545.2 Rhinopithecus bieti | reverse complement strand
ATTAAATATATATATATATATATATATATATATATAGTTATGCATATTACCAATAATAGGTAAGGCTCCGGAAACAGAAAACCTTACATTCAGTTTTTAGTGCCTCCCAAGAGAGAAATATTTTACACTTTGAGCAAAATTTTAGAAATGTTTTATCTCAACCCTCACCACAAATAATCTTGGGTAATAACATAAACTTCCTTTACATAAATTGTTAAACTCTTCTTTGTAAATCTTATTTTCTTAATGGAGAAATGCCTCTCTATTTTATTTTATTTTTTTCTCACTGGAACTGATGCCAAGAGAAACAGATCAAATGTGACTGGTCAGGAATGAAGCTGGGTAGCCAAGCGTAGAATACTAAAACCAAGTCGTGAACTAATTTGGACAGGTATGGCAAGGGGCCAGCTACTCAAAGAAGAGAAATAAAAGTATAAGTGAGCTAATGTAAAAGTCAGAACTCAGGTCAAGATTAATAAAAGAGAACAATACAGTTGGGATCACTGTGGGACTGAGATTTGGAGTTAAGGAATTCTAGTGTCAAGACCTTAACTGACATTTGGGTGTCTCATCTTCACCAAAGAAGCAGGACTGCCTTGATAAGTGCAGCATTCCTGGTTTTAAAATGTAGGTACTCACAGCCAGCTTGTGGTATTACCCACTTCCTGCTTATGTATGACTGCATACTCTGACTGCAATAAATGTAAGCTTTACTACTGGCATTTAGCAAACAGGACCAAGTGACGACATTTTCTCTAGAGGATGTTGAATCCATAGAAAAACACATCCAATCATTTCACTTTCATCTTATAATTTTATAGAAGATGATAGATAGATAGATAGATAGATAGATAGATAGATAGATAGATAGACAGATAGATAGATAAAGCTGAATGAAATCAAATGTTTTGATCCCCCCACTGCCTGAAAAGCCAGGATGGATAAGCTGAATGAAATCAAATGTTTTGGTCCCCCCACTGCCTGAAAAGCCAGGATGTCAAGGTCTTGTATGTTCCTGTGGGAGGACTTTGGGTTAATGATATAAGAAATGGAGTGATGTCCTCTCAGACCCTGTAGCATGTGTCCCTTCAAAACCAAACAACTGCCTTTTGTGGAAGAGCCTTCAAGAAGCCACAGGCTTATGTCTCTAAAGTGTAACATGTCTCTAAAGGGTGTACTAAAGTGCTCAGTAGAAAGAGTTATTTGGCTTTCAAACTTGTAGGGGCAACTAGGCTGAATGTTCCTATCACTTAAAGAATAATACAGAAATGTAGTCGGTGAGCTGATGATCCTGGAATTTCAACAGGTAATAATCCATTGGGTTTCAAAAGAGTGTAGCTGAAAGACGTGTTTTAAGATAGAAGGTCTTAACACATATGAAGTTAAGAAATACATATGGCATGTGGCAAAATGCAAATTCCACATGCAAATTATGTTATAAAACGTACAGTCTTCCCAGTGGTGCATTTTAGAGAAGAAAAGGAGTATGATGTTATTTGTCTTATAACTCTTGATGTGGGCAAGCCATATTAACTTGGTTGGGTTAAATTTTACCAGCTATGGTATACAGTAAATCTCTTGGTTTATTTCAAAAGAGTATTATGTTAATAAATACAAGAGTAAATGCTTTGATTTATTTAGAAAAAAAAGACATACTTAACTAAATTCAAGTTAATCATAATACTTGTTACAAAACAGAATGCCCTGAATTGAGTACACAGTTCCTGATCTCAGAGATTTAAACGCTAGTGTTGCAGGACATATTCTTGCCTACCCATTTATATAGTACTTTCTAGTGAAAAACAGAAACCCTTAATACATGTATTTTAATATTTTTATAAAATTATTTGATCCCAGAATTTACCTGTAAGTTAGGCAGAACATTGCAAGCAGAAGTTTCATTTTGCCTCAAGGAAACAAGTTTGATGAGGATTGAAGAACCAGATTTTATTAGCATCACCGCATGAAATCTTGTATTTTATTTGTGCTATAGATAGATAAATCATTATCTTAAAGCACGATGATCTGTTTTCTCAATGAAATTCCAATGGACATAAATAAACGTTCTTCTTAAATATTTTAATTTTGCATAGATACATGCTATCCATTATATATTTGCATAAAAATTATATGCCATATAACTTACACTTTGAAACCACTCACACTACCTTAAGAAACCCTTTTCTTTAAAATATTTACACTTGACCATTGTTTCAAAATGACCATGATATTAGCATGTTCAATTAAATCACAGTTGTCTGTTAGCTGTTGTGTTTACAACAGCTAGGTTTGAATTTGAAGCCACTCAGTACCAGCAAAACTGACATAGCTTTCTATAGTGCACATATTATATTTCCTATGGAGCATCTTGGACTGACATGGCCATTCAACTTGAAATATACCAAGATTAAGGCAGCCAAGCATACCAGCAGAGGGTCATGGCAGGGTGTTAAGTGGAATCCCCTGCTATGCAAAGCTATCAGGCACCAAGCCAGGGAATTCCTTATAGTCCACCTGCGGGGCACACATCACCCTAATGGCTGGAAAATTAATGTGTTTTTAATTCCAGTATTCTTTAAAGTCTGAAGATATCATTTTACCCAATCTGGAAAGCTAGGAAGTCATAGGAAAAACAAAAAACAAAAAAACTCATGAATTAGCAGCTGACTACAGGCTTGATCAACGGTACTTCTGCCCTGACGTTGAGTAATGGTTTGAGGTAAGACACCATACATCTTTCACGTACTCTACAATAAAGTAGAATCAAATTACTTGCTTTATGTGTTCAATTGCAATAGGTTTTCTGTGGCCAAAATTTAGACTATTGAGCTTAGTTGATTTCTCTTTAAGAATTTAAATATTTTCCACTTAGATTGGCACCCAAGACTTTCCACCAACCTGGTCTCTCTATATTGATTTTCTACTACAACTCCAAGTGGACCTGAACTTCCTGGAAAAGCGTGTCTTTGTCCTTGTGCAATGTCCTCCTTTACTCAAAAAGCTTTCATCAGCCCAGGATGCCTTTCCGTCTCTCCCCAACAACTCTTAATTCAATTAGACACACATGTATTGATCCCCAGACCCATTACAGGCTGTGACTCATAGGTAATACACATTTGTGTTTGTAAATAAATGATGAAATGGTCATGTACAAATGTTTTCTTAAGTGCCGTGGGGCATAGAAAGATACAAAGATATGATCTTTAACCTTAAGGGAATCAAAAGCTAGATAGGGAGACAATAGTGTAAACAGCCAACCATTAAAAACACATAAAATAAGTTTCATAAAGATGAAGGTGACACAGGAGTCTAGACTAAAAGGAATGAGTATGAGATCAGGAAAGGCTTTCTAAGAAGGTGTTATTTAAGTTCCAGGCATTCATATTTAAGTATAGGAAAAGGCATGTCAGGGTTCAGGAAAAATTTGAGTCGCGCTCTATGGTATGAAAGTGTGAGGCATGTATTGAAAATGTTCAAGAGCCAGTTGACTGCCACTCCCTCCAAGCTCATAACAAATCCCACTTCATCAGGAAACTGTTCTTAAAGTCCACACTTACCGCTCTTGCTCCCTCATTCCCCAAGTGTCTTGTTTATTTAGAGGTAGATATATTGGTCAGGTCAGGCAAGCTAAGCTTCAGTAACATATCAACCCTTAACTTTCAGTGGCTTCACCCAATGAAGATTTGTTTCTCACTTAGGCTCCAAGGGTATCTTAGGCTAGCAGGAGATCAGCTACACATCGTCTTCACTGACTCCCAAGGGCATTGTGGTGCCCTCTCATGGCTCCTCTGTATTTATTCAGCTGCAAACAAAAACAGGATGAAGGGAAGAAGCTTGGAAGTGATGACCTTGCTTCTCCCCAAGCTTTATGACTACAACTAGCCACGCAGCCCCTGGAGATGTACAGGGCCTGGGAAAGAGAATATTCCTATGGACATAGGAAGAATCTGGAAACATTTTACAAACATACAATATTTTGTCTGTCATATCCAGTAAATAATTAACAGGGACCTGGTGACATACCCAGCATATTTGACACCAACATAGATCACTTCTTAACACCTCTTCCTTAATATCTCATAATTTTAGTAGTCATCAAGACATTATATTATAAAATAATGGTCAAAAAAGAAATGCAGTAAGTGCTTTTTATAATATTTCATATAGATGTTATTAATTATACATTAAAATAGTAAATGTATTTATTTACAAAGTGAAAAAAGCCACAACTATTATTTTAATTGTTTTGTATCTTCCTAAAAGGTTGAAGTTTGATTCTTTGGATAAAGTAATAATATGTAATACTCTTGGGAAAATAATTACCCCGTAACTAGTAAAAGGATTTAAATAAAACTAAGACATCAGCAAAGGGTACAATTTAGACAAATACTAAATCAGATCATGAATAAAGTCTTTCATTTTCTTAACTGATTCTTTAGTTTCAACATGAAATAATGATAATTTAAAAAGGAAACATTTTGATGTTCAAGATACTGAATTTTATGAAAATATTTCAGGCATGAACTAAAATTCATACTTTCCAACATGTATACCATGGAATACTAGGCAACCATAAAAAAGAATGAGATCATGTCCTTTGCAGGGACATGGATGAAGCCAGAAGCCATTGTCCTCGGCAAACTAACACAGAAACAGAAAACCAAACACCTCATGTTCTCACTCATAAGTGGGAGTTGAACAATGAGAACACATGGACACAAGGAAGGGAATACCACACACTGTGGCCTGTTAAGGGGTGGGTGGCAAGGAGAGGGAGAACATTAGGAGAAATACCTAGTACATATAGGGCTTAAAACCTAAATGATGGATTGATAGGTACAGCACACCACCATGGCACATGTATACTTCCGTAACAATCCTGCACATGTATTCCAGAACTTAAAGTAAAATAAAAATAAAAATAATAACATTTTGTACTTTCCAAACAAAAATATTTTAGAAAGTGCCTTGCATTATGCATTCTGTTTCACCGTAAGTTTTAAAACACATATAAAACTGCATGGTCACATAAAATAGAAGAACTGAAGCAACTCAAGTCCTGTTTTTATAGCCATTATAATCATTATGCTAGCACTGTTTATTTCAAATACATCATTTAAATGTAGAAATACGTAGTGCTATTTGGAGACTTCAACTGTGCCAAATTTCAAACTATTATGAACTAATCTAAAACACAAGCACATAGCTGAGTCCTGTCGAAACAGGAACTATGCAATGGTGAATTCTCTAATTTAATTTTCAAGTAGGAAACAGGTTTTATTGAAGCGTAATGAGTAATTCTTCTAATTTAAAGGATACACCTGTAGTATAAAAACTCGACTCTGATTGTAGTAAGTTTAGAACTGAAACCAAAAGTTGTCTCCCTTCCCCTAGAGGAGTATTTAATCGCTGACACTGTTTAAAATTGCCAGGCAATGGTGATAACAAAAAGCGGATCAACTTTTAGTTTGTTTTATCACTACCTTGACATTTTCTAGACAATTACTGTTTCTTAATACTCTAAAGTCTCCAGATTGTATTGTTCCCACCGCCTTGCCTCTGGAACCTCACTGCTTTTCACTATGGCAGTGACCTTACCTAGCTAGACTGGAAATCCAATATGATATTAAGGGATATAATTAATTCCAGTTGAGTGTGAATACGTGTACCTTGTGGTTGTGGTCAGATCCAATCTCTAGCAGTCAATGGACAGAAATGACTGTCCAGAAAAACAAATAGTCAAAGGACACTAATCAATGTAGCTGTTTAAAAAGCCAATTTACACCTTCGCTCACTCAATTTTTATTTTACCTACGTATATGATGATCTTACACACGGAGGCTGCAACAGCCAATCAGGAGCCCAGGTCTCTCGTCCTCATTGATCCTCAGTCTCATGACGGAGATAGATACTCAACACGTGGCGCAGCAATTAACACACAGTTGCAGATGAGAAGTGCAGCCACGGAAACAAGAGAGTCTGACCTGATTGGAATTAAGCTCTAATGGAAGCCTCTTCCTGAAGGTAAATTTAACCTTTAGTTCCAAGAATAAAGTTAACCAGTTAAGGAGGTGGGAAAACCATTCCAGGCATTTAGGAAGACCACAGTTAGGAAAAGGGTTCAGTCCCCTGGGGGGCTAAAGCAAATTCAATATGGATTTAGCCTCATGCGTGAGTGAGCATGGGCTGCAGGGAGAAATGAGGCTGTCCAGTTAGCAGAGGAATGAGTTCAGAGTATCTTCCCGAACAGTAAGGTCCTTGGATTTTATCCTAAGTATAACAGATGTCACTGAAGAGTTTTACACAAACAAGTGACGTGACAAATGTACATTTTCCCTATTTGGACTGTTACACGGAACCTAGATTGAAAAGGACGAAGAGAAGAAGCAGGCAGAAGAGAACAGCTGGGCTATTGCTATAATTGGAGGTGTGAGAAAGAGAAGGTCAAGAACTCCCCCCAGTTTTCTGGCAAAAACAAGTTAAAAACATAAAAAAAAAATTAATTAATTAAAAGCAAATAGACGTGCCAACGACAAAGTCGGAGAGTCCTAGAAGGACAAGCTCGTGAGGGAGTAGGACGGTCAAGGGTTTTATTTAATTGTATTAAGAATGGAGATTTCGCTGAGCCATCCCGCACAGACATCTAGTCAGTTGGAAACATAAATCTAGGTGAAGAACAGAGTTCTGTGCCAGAGATAATTATTCGAGAACCATTCTTAAATGAAATGATTATACTAGAAAAGATATATCAATTACTTTTCATACAAAACAAAATGCATATTTTGGCATTCTGATTGTATTTTTTGTATCAAAATACAGTGGATAGCAATTAATTTTACAACAAGAACAATTTATCTAAGAGTTAGGAAGCCCTTTAAAGCAAATAAAAGCATTAATGTTAGAACATTTCAAGTACATTTTAAATAAAAGAAATCTATAAACTTGTACTTTAAATATACCACTTAAAACAACATTATGTCTATATTTGAATAAAACTATGTCCACATACAATTGAAGAAGAAATATCAGGCAAATTAGAGAAGAAACCAATGGAAGCTATCAAGGATATACAAAATAATAGCAATGACTGCAAAGGAAAATTATTTACTAATAAAATAAAATTTATAATGTCAAAAGCTAAAATATTTTGCAATCTTGATTTTGTATCAGCCTTTTCACTTAATAACTTTATGAAAATATATATTTTAAAAAACAAGAACCAGATTTTGAATTATAACAGAATGTTTGTGTTAAAGATAATATAATTTTATATTATTTTAAAATCAGGACAAAAGATATATGTAGGCTATACATATTATTAATATTACATAATTTGTATGATTAAACTATTAAATAATAAAAAGATTAGGTCGGAATATAAACTGTCCTTCACAAGGTGAATAACTGAAAATATCATGAGCTATAGTTTGACTTTCAAGTTATAGTATCATTTAATATTTCTGTCTGATAGTTTAATCAGGTTCATTCATGAGCCATTTTTAACTATTTAAAATATCAATATGGTGAAAATTGGCAAATCCCTCTTTAAAGTTTTGCCAGGAGGTCATGAAATCTAGAATGAAATAAATTAACTTAGTAAATGGTCATTTATATTATAATATATGATTAATTCAGTGTGTTATCTCATTAGAAAATGTATAGTTCCATGTTCTGCGCAAAACTTTAATGAACGTGGTACATTAATAGAGCATGTCTATCAATACCTGAAAATGTATCTGGTGTGTTGCTTCAAATAATTTTTCTCTCTGACATTCAGTGCATAAATGTGTGCTTTTGGCATGTGTTAGTAGATGTAAGCAAAGAGATTCTAGTCTACAAAATCAAGCTGTAAATAAACAGGAAAAAATAACAAAACGTATTTCAAGACTCTATGGCCATGCTGTATCTACATTTACCACCAGTGCAAAATTTTTAAGATTGTTATTGTCAATTACTAAAATAAAATCCGTACCATTTAAGTGTTTAGATCAGTTCTGAGAAGCTCTGGGGAGTATATAACGTATTTTCAGTGGCACACAGGTATGGTGCGGTTAACAGATTCATTCCACATTCTTAACTCTCATGTCTGTTCCTCTTACAACTCTATCGTCTGAAAGCTTTTGTATTATAGGTGCCATTCTGCTTTTTCTTTTGGACTTCTCCTTTTCTCACAGACTTTTTCAGTTTACAGAGAAACTGGGAACTTTCATCCATAGCAAGTGTGCATATCTGCCTTTCTGTGTGTCTGTCCATTACCACGAGAAGAGGATGGCCAGGCCACTGATGTAAGGGGATGGATAGAGACAAAGGAAGCAGAGCCTCCAAGTTGTCCTAGCCTTTGGTGGAGTAAAGAAACTATCTACAAAACTTAGGTGACTTAGGACCCTGAACCAATACACATCAAAACTAAAGCCCATTATTTAACTTAGGGCCCTGCTCCTGGTTTGAGCATCTCGTGTGTTGGTCCCAAGCAAACAGAAGTGAGAAATTTATTTCCTATTAAATCTTAGTTAAATGAAAGGTATTGAAAAGAAAATAAAAGTTGAAGTAGTTTTGTAGCTGTTAGACTCATGTAAATACAATGAAAAACAAGCTACAAGATAAATAAAAGCAAGCAGTTCCTTATATAATTAAAAAATGGACTAGCTGAGTGCCTGTAATCCCAACACTTCGAGAGATCAAAACAGAGGATCACTTGAGCCCAGGAGTTTGAGACCAGCCTAGGCCATATAGTGAGACTTTGTCTCTATAAAAAATTTAAAAATTAGCTGGGTATGGTGGCTTACACCTGTAGTCCTAGCTCCTCAGGAGGCTGGCATGGATCTCTTGAATCCAGGTGGTTGAGGCTGCAGTAAGATGTGATCACACCACTGCACTACAGCCTGGGTGACAGAGCAAGCCCCTGAAGGGTGGGGAAAAAAAAAGACAAGACAAAATAAAAATAGACAAATGACCATTTTGCTGAGATTGCTTTAGGAAAATTGCATGCCACTCTCTGGTGCCTGTGTGTCTCTTCCTCACCACTGAGAGATGACACTAATGTGACTGGGGGCACCTGTACATACCTCCTTTGGAAGAGGAAAAATGATTCAGAATCATGATAAAATCACCGGTCATACAAGGCTTATGGGTAGGTTTTAAATGGACAACTCATAGCAGCTGGGAGGGTGTGAATACTTACATGAAATCCCCACTGAGGAAATCTGTTTGTGTTTTCCCCATCCAGAGGGTTCCGAAGAACATAAGAGATGTTCTTGGGATGTATTTGTAATATACTAAACCAGGTGTTCACAAACTGTGAATAGAACCCATGAGCCAAGCTCTGCCCACTGCTTATTTGTAAATAAATGTGACTGGAGCATAGACATGCCCGTTTATGTATGATCTGTGGCTTCTTTTGTGCCATAATAACAGTGTGGGATAGTTGTAACAGAAGTGTACAACCAATTAATTCTGAATTATTTACTATTTGGCCTTTTTCATGAAAAGTTTCTCAACCCTTATATTAAACTATAATCATTCCTTTCTAATACATATGTATTGAAGTACTTTGCAGAAAATCTAAACTTTGTCCAATGTCCCTCTATATATACTTAAGAATAACTAAGAAGTTAGTGACTCCTTCTTTTACACATTTCTGGTTTCAAAGCAGATTATCAAGTAAAATTTTAAATTTCCACCAGGAGTATTAGCTTAGGAGTACCAGCTGACTTTGTTCTAATGCAGTCTTTTAAATAATGTACACTGTGACAGACTCACAAATAAACTGTGTAGCATATAAATCCTACCACATTCTCCAAACCGGACAGAAAATGTTGGTAAGCACGGCTCCCTCCCCTACTTCCTTATGGCTTCTGAATTGAACTCTGATTTTGCTCTACTCTCTACACCCCCCGCCTTTTACCAGATTGTCATTGACATGTGAGGATCATTCTCCCCTTCCGGAGTTTATTTTACATGAGAGCAAAAAAAATGCTTTTAACTTGATATTGATTTTATGGGTCTACCACATATAATTTGTTACATGTTGACAGGATTCATGAGTGATTCATGGGGCATCCGTGGTGGATTTTGGTTGAAAAGGTGAGCCTATCTTCAAATACATGTGTATGCAGGACCATGACATTGAGGGCCACATCTGAGCCTCCAATCCAGCCCATTGCTCGACAGAATGCCTGCACGAGGTAGATGCTCATGAAATATTTTTGCATGGTTCAATAGGCAATTTATTTGACCAAGAGTTAGTTAGGAGTACATTTCAGAGGCAATATTCAAACCCGGTTTAGTATTGATCCAATGTCAAAGTTTAAACAACTACCCGATCTTACTTCTCTGTGATAGAAAACAGAATCACTCGTCATACCTGGCTACCCTAATTTATGGGGTTGTTAGGAAAACTAAAGAGTATTTTATTCCTTATGAATGTGTTTTGAAAACTATGAAACACTGGACAGATGTAAATAATTGAATTATTGAGATACAATAAATTTATAGCACTTCTTTCAAACTTAAAACAAAAAAAAAGTCAGTGTTATCTAACAATAGAGAATTGGAAAAGAGACTTGTCTTTTTTTTTTAATCTTTAAAGTTTACATTTTTTTTGGTTATACTTTATGTTCTAGGGTACATGTGCACAATGTGCAGGTTTGTTACGTATGTATGCGTGTGCCATGTTGGTGTGCCACACCCATTAACTCGTCATTTACATTAGGTATACCTCCTAATGCTATCCCTCCCCCCTCCCCCCTACCCACAACAGGCCCCAGTGTGTGATGTTCCTCTTCCTGTGTCCAAGTGATCTCATTGTTCAATTCCCACCTATGAGTGAGAACATGCAGTGTTTGGTTTTCTGTTCTTGAGATAGTTTGCTGAGAATGATAGTTTCCAGCTGCATCCATGTACCTACAAAAGACATGAACTCATCCTTTTTTATGGCTGCATAGTATTCCATGGTGTATATGTGCCACATTTTCTTAATCCAGTCTGTCATTGATGGACATTTGGGTTGGTTCCAAGTCTTTGCTATTGTGAAGGGTGCCTCAATAAACATACGTGTGCATGTGTCTTTATAGCAGCATGATTTATAATCCTTTGGGTATATACCTAATAATGGGATGGCTGGGTCAGATGGTACATCTAGTTCTAGATCCTTGAGGAATTGCCACACTGTCTTCCACAATGGTTGAACTAGTTTGCAGTCCCACCAACAGTGTAAAAGTGTTCCTATTTCTCTACATCCTCTCCAGCACCTGGTGTTTCTTGACTCTTTAGTGATTGCCATTCTAACTGGTGTGAGATGGTATCTCATTGTGGTTTTGATTTGCATTTCTCTGATGGCTAGTGATGATGAGAATTTTTTCATGTGTCTGTTGGCTGTATAAATGTCTTCTTTTGAAAAGTGTCTGTTCATTTCCTTTTTCCACTTTTTGATGGGGTTGTTGGTTTTTTCTTATAAATTTGTTTGAGTTCTTTGTGGGTTCTGGATATTAGCCCTTTGTCAGATGAGTACATTGGAAAAATTTTCTCCCATTCTGTAGGTTGCCTGTTCACCCTGACGGTAGTTATTTTTTTTTGCTGTGCAGAAGCTCTTTAGTTTAATTAGATCCCATTTGTCAAATTTGGCTTTTGTTGCCATTGCTTTTGGTGTTTTAGACATGAAGTCCTTGCCCATGCCTATGTCCTGAATGGTACTGCCTAGGTTTTCTTCTAGGGCTTTTATGGTTTTAGGTCTAACATTTAAGTCCCTAATCCATCTTGAATTAATTTTTGTATAAGGAGTAAGGAAGGGATCCAGTTTCATCTTTCTACATATGGCTAACCAGTTTTCCCAGCACCATTTATTAAATAGGGAATCCTTTCCCCATTTCTTGTTTTTGTCAGGTTTGTCAAAGATCAGATGGCTAGAGACTTGTCTTAAAATAGGTTTCCCGGCTGGGCACAGTGGCTCACACCTGTAATCCCAGCACTTTGGGAGGCCGAGGTGGGTGGATCATAAGGTCAGGAGTTCAAGACCAGCTTAACCGACATGGTGAAACCCCGTCTCTAATAAAAACACAAAAATTAGCCTAGTTTGGTGGCACATGCCGGTAGTCCCAGCTATTTGGGAGGCTGAGGCAGGAGAGTTGCTTGAACCCGGGAGGTGGAGGAGTTACAGGGAGTCTGAGATTGTGCCACTACACTCCAGTCTGGGTGACAGAGCAAGACTCTGTCTGGAAAAAAAAAAACAAGGTTTTCTTTACCTTTCTATAGGCAGATCATAAAACTTCTAGCATATTATCTTTTAAAAGTTCACTCTTTGTATTATAGGTTCCTAGTTAATGAATTTTTTAAAGTTAATGTAAACTCAGGAGATCATCACATTTTATTGAACTCAAGTCCCAACCAACTCTTTTCAGATTACTTTCTCCCCCACAGATTGATTGAAGCACCCACAAAAAAGAAGAACATATGCATTTTGGAAACCTTAAAATCATGTTTTTTGTCTTTGCCACAAGATAAAAACATTCACCAATTTCCTGGAGTCATTCTTGATCGATGGGACATCTGTCCTCTGAAAGCACCACAATTCCCTTTAAGTCATCCTCTATATTTTCACTAAAAGCCTCTCTGCTTGAAGTTCTGGTCAGTAGGAAGCGAATAACAGTGATGCACTAAAAGAAAGATTTGATCAAATGTACAGGAAATGTCTCAACTTCCGCATGCAGGAAAAAAAAATATGTTTCCCCCCGTTATCCTTCTAGATGCATAATTCTTACATAGAAAATGTGTGAATTTTGGATTTTAACGAATGTGAAACACACCTATGTAGCCAAGAATAAAATGACTCCATGGATTTAATTTTTAACTTCAGTGTTCTCTTTAGGCTGAGTTACACCCTTTCTTGCACAGGCTAGCCTTGGGGGCTACAGTAACAAGTGTCTGCCATGCCCAGGTAATTAAATATTTTATTAAAGTGGCCAGGCGTGGTGGCTCATGCCTCTAATCCCAGCATTTTGGTAGGCCGAGGTAGGCAGATCACCTGAGGTCAGGAGTTTGAGACCAGACTGACCAGCATGGGAAAACCCCATCTCTATTTAAAATACAAACATTAGATGGGTGTGGTAGCAGGCACCTGTAATCCCAGTTACTTGGGAGGCTGAGGCTGGAGAATCACTTGAACCCAGGAGGCAAAGGTTGCAGTGAGCCGAGATTGTGCCAGTGCACTCCAGCCTGGGAGACAAAAGTGAAACTCTGTCTGAAAAAAACAAAAACAAGCAAACAAAAACATAACAACGAAACAAATATCCTATTAAAGTGTATACTTTTGTCATACAATTGTCTTTAAACAAATACTTCAGAAAAGAAGAAAGTCAATTGTAGACATCTGCTTGAATTCAGGCAGTAGTTTTTATGTTTAGAGAAAACCATTGTGTTTAAGACTTTTGTGTGTTTTATTTTGATTTTGTAAAAGTTATGGAACAAACGCATGCTACATTTTCTTTTGGGACTATTTCTCCTTCACAGACAATTATAGGCACACCTCTTTTTTACTGCACTTTGCTTTATTCTCCTTTGAAGATACTGTGTTTTTTACAAATTGAAGATTTGTGGAAACCCTGTGATCAGCCAGTCTATTGGTGTTTTTACACTTTGTTTCTGTGCCACATTTTGGTCATTCTCACAATATTTTAAACCTTACTATTATTATTATATCTGTTATAGTGATGCGCGAACAGGGAACTTTGATGTTACTATTGTAATTGTTTAAGGGCACCATGAACTATGACCTTAGAAGATGACTGACTTCATAAGTGTTGTGTGTGTTCTGACTGCTCCACCAGCTCCCCTGTCTCCCTCACTCTCCTGGAACTTCACTATTCCCTGAGACATAATAACGTTAATATTAGGCCAATTAATAACCCTACAATGGCCTCTAAGTATCTGAGTGGAAGGAAAAGTCACACTTCACTTCTCTTATGTTAAAACAAAGACCCAGAAATGATTAAGTTTAGTGTGAAAGGCATGTTTATGGAAAGAAGCCATCCATAACATAAAAGTGCAGGGTGAAGCAGGAAATCTTGATGTAGACGCTGCAGGAAGTTATCTAAAAGTTGTAGCTAAGACCATTGAGGAAAGTGGCCACACTAAACAACATATTTTCAATGTAGACAAAGCAGTCTTATATTGGAAGAAGATGCCATTTAGGACTTTTATAGCTAGAGAGGAGAAGTCAATGCCTTGCTTGAAAGATTTGAAGGACAGACTGACTCTCTTATGTGAGGCTAATGTAGTTAGTGACTTCTGGTTGAAGCCAATGCTTATTTACCATTCTGAAAATCCTAGGGCCACTAATAATTGTGTTAACTCCATTCTACCTATGGTCTATAAATGAAACAAAGCCTGATGACAGCACACCTGTTTACAGCCAGGTTACCAAATATGTTAAACTCACTATTGAGAGCTACGGCCTGGAAATTTTTTTTTGCAAAATATTGTTACTCATTGACAATGTACCTGGTCACCCACGACCTCTGAAGGAGATGTACAGGAAATTAATATTATTTGTATGTCTGCTAACACAAAATCCATTCTGTAGCCCCTAGATCAAGGAGTTATTTCAACTTTCAAGGCTTATTTAAGGAATACATTACATAAGCCTGCAGCTGCCATAGGTGGTGATTCCTGTGATGGATCTGGGCAAAGAAAATTGAAAACCTTCTAGAATGAATTCTCCATTCTAGATGCCATTAAGAATTCATGATTCATAGGAGGAGGTCAAAATATCAGCACAAACAGTTTGGAAGGAGTTGATTCCAATCCTCACGGATGACTTTGAGGCACTGAAGACTCTGGTGAAGGAAGTAACTGCAGATGTGGTGGAAGTAGCAAGAGACCTAGAATTAGAAGTGGAACCTGAAGAAGTGACTACATTGCTGCAATCTCATGATCAAACTCAAAAGGATAAGGAGTTACTTCTTATGAATGCATAAAAGGGGTGGTTTATTGAAATGGAATCTACTCCTATTGAAGATGCTTTGAACATTGCTGAAATGACAAAGAAGAATTTGTAATATTACATAAACTTCATTGGTGAAACAGCCAGAGATTTGAAATAAATGATTCCAATTGGGAAAAAAGTTCTACTGTGGGTAAAATGCTACCAAATAAAGTCACAGAGTACTGAGAAAACTTTCATAAAAAGAAGAGTCAGTTGATGTGGCAAACTTCGCTGTTGTCTTAAGAAATCACCACAGCCACTCTAACATCCAGCAACCACCCCCACCCTGATCAGTTGGCAGCCACAAACATCAAGGCAAGGCTATCCAATAACACAAAGCTTGTGACTTGTTGAAGCCTCAGATGATCATTAGCACTTTTTAGCAATATCTTAAAATTAAGGTATGTACATTGTTTTTTAGACAAAATGCTATTGCACACTTACTATTCTGCAGTATTGTGTAAACATAACATTCACGTGCACTGGGAAGCCAACAAATTTGTGTGACTTGCTGGATTTTGAATTTGTTGTGTTGCAGTGGTCTGGAGCCGAACCTGCAATATTTTCTAGATATGTCTGCGTCCTGTTGTGTGAGGTATGGACCCCAGGTGTGGTGTGATCTGCCTGCTTTTATAGCACTTTCTGTTCATTTCAGATTTATTTAATGGACATTGCTGGTTTTTGTTTTAGTGTCTACCAGATATGGTTTGGCTCTGTGTCTCTACTCAAATCTCATCTTGAATTGTAGCTCCCATAATTCCTGGGTGTTGTGGGAGGAACCGGTGAGAGATCATTGAATCATGGGGGCAGTCTCCCCCATACTGTTCTCATGGCAGTGAATAAGTCTCACGAGATTTGATGGTTTTATTAGGGGTTTTTGCTTTCACTTCTTTCTCATTCTCTCTTGCCGCTACCATGTAAGAAGTGCCTTTCACCTTCTACCATGATTCTGAGGCCTCCCCAGCTACATGGAACTGTGAGTCCATTAAACCTGTTTTTCTCCCCAGTCTCGGAAAGGTCTTTATTAGCAGTGTGAAAATTGACTAGTATACTATCAAAGGAAAAAGTGGTTAATTTAGAAAATCTTCGTCTCTAGGACATTTGTAAATGAACACAATTTGTAACACCAATCTTAGAATCTCTAGGACATTTGTAAATGAACAGCATTTGTAAATGAACACTAAACAGAATGTGTGTGTGTGTGTGTGTGTATTTGCATTGTTGGTAGTTTCCTCCTTAAACAGAAACACTTCAGTTTTCTTCACTGTGTCTAGTTATTTAAATTACTTTTTAACGTAGCAAAGGCCTTGGAATTAATCAGCCCCATCTGCATACACAAAAGACATGACATGGGGAATAAAAAAACGTCTGAGGACAAAACTAGGCTTCCTTTCACAGGCAACAGGGGAAATTAGTGTCATCACTAGGTTGAAGACATAAAGAGATTCAAAACTAAAAATCCTTTGAACACTTCGAACAAGATTCCTATAATCAGCTGAAAGATAAGTAATGATCAAAGCCCTTTAAAACAGTATTGTTTGCTCTATTAGAACTGTTTAAATGTACCCTACTATTCACCAAAAATCAAGATTACTGGAGAAACTATGCTATTGTTTCAGCAAAGCACCCAGATGTTTCAAGGATGGTTTTCTCCAACAAATAAGGTTAAAAGCCAAGATACAAAAACAGCTGCAGTTATGAACCTTAATTATCAGGAACATCCCACCACATAGGTGCTCAATTGCTCTGCCAGATTGATTTATCCTAAAGAGAGTGGGCTGGATTTGGTGTTTGGAGGCTGGGGAAGGCAGATGGGTAGGATGAAAAGTTTGTCCCTGTGTGGGATCAAATTGTGGATAGTTCCTCAGACAAACCCTTTCAAAGTGCTCACTAGTCTGTTAATCTCCTAAATATTTCTTTTTTCATTTTGTTCATCTTATCCTGGGTCTAGTACGATGGGGGAAGAGAGGAGAGCAAGTGTCTGCAAACCTCGTTACACTGTTGTTTTGTGCAGTCCCTCGCAGGACATGACACACAGCAGGGTCACAGTGAGATCTGAGAACATTCCATAGCAGGAGTCTATTGCTTTTGCTGATAGGAATTTGGAGGAGACACCTTCTGTCTCCATCGTTAAACTTTTTAAAGATTTCGTGTCCGTTGCTTATTGTCCATTGCTAACTGAAGATAGCGACAGAATAAGGAGGATTTTAGAAACTGATTTCTGCCAGCCGTTTTGAAAAAAAAGTAGCAATTTTAACTATATTCTAGGTAATAACAGTTTAAATGTCACAGGCAGCACCACGTCTGATGCACATATAGAAACAGGGAAATGTTATAAGTTAAGTGTAATCTCTAAAGATGTGTGAATCAGATCAAAAAGCATGGCTTCATGCCTGTGTGTTGTGTCAAATTTAAAACTTCTAGCACAGATCTGAATCTGTTTATCTCTAGAAATTTGGAAAATGTAAACCTGAAACCTAGGTTTTCAGTATTCTAAAATGTCCCAGGTAGTCCTTGAAGATGGGTCAATTCCATGACAATCTTTTTACCATTAACTAACTTTCATAAATGACATCAGTCCCAATTCCATGTAAAGAGTTGTAATACAGAATAACCACAACAAGGAGCATAGTGCTGCTGTGTCCATCAATGCTAGTCCTTTTTTCAGAGAGTAGTGTGCAATTTTGGGTATTTAAGAAATGTATGACTGTTTTAGGAGAAAAATATCTTGCTGAGAACAACAATGCTAGGTGGATACCTGTGAAATAAAGACAAGGTGTGATCTCTGAACTTTGGCAGCACTTGGATCATGTTGTATTGGAAATTCTGCTCACAACTAGAATTTACTCTCCCATCTTATCTTCAAATTACCATGTCATATTCTAGGTACAGTAAGGATAAAACAAACGTAATTGGTATTCTTAAATAATGCAGACATTTAAAAAACACAAGTCATTTTTGGAAAATGAAGAAGTGCAATGCCATTGGGTTTACCTTGAAATCATGAAAATGGCTTTATGGAGCGCTAATGTACTTATGCTTAACAGTAAAAGGTAAAATCTCTAACCATCACTTTGCATAGTTATTTCTCTCTGACCCCCACATGTGAACTAATTCTAGGGGAATTGCAGGATGATAGCTTTGATTTTTTTTTATTCCAAGACAATAATTCTTGAGTGTTATTTGCATCACAACTACCATCAGGAGCTACTAACCTTAATAACAGCAATAATTATAACACTCATAATTTATCTTCACTGAGTATTCACTATGGACTTTGCTAACCATTCTCAAGCATACTGTCTTTCCAAGATACAAATGTTTTAGAAAATGAAATTTCTAGAGGTAAGGCCCTGGTCTCACTCAGATGATTTCAGTTCATATCGGGATTTAAAAACAACTGTGAAAACTAAACACTACTTTCCAACTAAGTTTAAAGCCATGAGGATTAGAGCTCATTGATGAATGAGGGACTTTAGGAAGCTTAGAAAAAACCTGGCCCATTCTCCCCTAGATTAACAGGAATCTTAGAAGAGATTCCAAGGATCTCTTCCGAAGGCTTTGATGTTTTTCTGCTATGACCTTGCACTCATAGTACTATGCTTTCACTCTTTTCTGCTGTTTATCCATATTTCCAAGTTTCTTGAAGACTTTTGAGAGACCATTGTCCAACATTATATCTGGAACCATGTAGATACAAAGCAGGCATCGTGAATTAGCATCTTCGTTACGTGAGAAAAAGATTATAAAGAGTTTATCTTTGGTGTTTGAAGTTCTTTGCACTGAGGAAGGTGTGAGGTTTGAAGGGAAATCTATATACTCTAGGTTCCTGAAAAAAATACTTGGTAAAATTATTTTAAGAAATCTTGACCTTCCAGGCTTTCACATATGATGGCCTTTCCATTTGGACAATTCTCTGTCACTCCAATCCCTTATAATTGGTAAAATCCAACTCATTTGTCCTGAATCATGAATTATTATATTTTATAAATGAAATGCAAACTATCCAGAGGAGACAGTCTAGATTGGAAGTTCCTCAAGGGCAGGCAATGACTTATTTTTTTTATTACAGTATCTAGGACTTAAAAAATATATAACAAGTCAGTAGACTTGTAAAATATGCTTTTTGAATGAAAGGAAAGAGCTTTTGTGGGTAACATATCATTTTGATACTATAGAAAATACAAAATTTGCTTTTATAGGTAAATTTTATTCAAAAATATTGCATTCTTCTAAGTCCAATTATTTTCAGCTATCAAAATCTAATTTTAAACAGAGTATGGAGCATCATTATCTTTAAATTTATTTAGCATCCAACTAGAAAAAGATAGTGAAAGTGTATACTCTGGAGGTGATTTGAGTCTCATCATAGGCTCTGATAAGCTGTACAGGAAGTACACGGCAGGGAACGTACTTTCTCCATGAATACCTTCATTAGCCAGACTTTAAGAGAATACATAAAATGGGCAGATTCGTTCAATTGCTTTGCTCTTTCCGTAAGAATCGCAATTCCTTTCCAGTCTTCTATTTCTTAGAAATGCATCCATTTTGAACAACAGTTACATGATTGACTTTGATATAAACCCTAAGTAACTTTGAAAGAACTATTTAGAGACATTTTATATAACATAATAAATAATCTTGCAGAAACACTATCATAAAAGATGAAATTCTTTGGAGGGAAAAGCTCTTGCATGAAATTGATATACAATGTAAAGGGTTAACCAAGACTGACTCTTTTAAAACCACTTTTCCATGGTTAATATTTGCCAAGATCTAAAGGAATTGCTATTTTGCATGAAGTAATACAAATTTCACAAGAAGTGAGTTAAAGTGTTTTTGGTGTTTGCTCTACATGACAAGTTATATGGGCAATGGGGAGGAGGCTGAGTTTTATTATATGCTCTTCACAGCAGGCCCTAATATTTGGATTTTGAGTCTTTAAATATACACTTGTGATGTATTTTATCTTCCTGATTGAAGAAAAAGGCTTGTTACAACCTGTTTAAAGCATACCCTATCAAAATGATTACTACTGACTGGGCATTTTCCCCATTATTCCATTTTAACTTACCCGTGTCAAACTCCTGCCTCCTAGACATTTTGGCAGGGTTAGCTTAATGAAATAAAAAAGAATAAAAAAAAAAGTAAAAAAGAAAGAAGGGGGAATAAAAAAAGCTATAATGGGCTAGACTGCTCTGGTAGCCCTAAACCAAAATGCTTTTTTTCCACTTGGATTTGTTTTAATGAATACCATGTCAACCTGCCCTTATTCACCTTTATGTGGAACTGTTATTTGAATATATCAAATGTCAGCATTAGCAGCACAATTTGCATGCCTCATTTTGAAAGCCAAACTCTTCTGTTCAGAGGAACAACATTCAAATCACCATACAACATTGTTTACATAGTTACAGATAACAGAATTTGAGTTTTTCCTCTGTGATGCTTTTGGGGAAAAACAAGGAGGATAATAAGAGTTTTATCCCAGAATGAGGTCACCACTGATTACTTGGACCCAATCTCGCCACACCTAGACAGAGCAAACTCCATCATACCTAATGCCTGCATGCAATTTTTTTTTCCTCCATTTTCTAAGGAACAAGAAACATCTGCCTTTTTCAGTCTCTTCACAGTATCCAGCCCCATGCACAGATGTTTTCAAAACCACGTTGTCTGTGAACATTTAAAGGAATACTATATTTGCATAAACTCTGGGAATTCCAAGCTCTGTGCTTTCCATACTGTTTTAGTTTTTTAAATCAACATTTTTTTGTTCTGTAGCCATCATTTTGTTTTACTCCTCATAAAGCAGACATTGTGTGCACACATCTGTTAAATGTGGGCTGCATTTATTACAGTTCTGTTCTTCCAGAAACAGGAAGGATTAATTACCACAGACCGGCTCTAGAAGCACCCCCGTGTTTCTTAACACACAAAATTAATTCAGAGTTGACAAAACTCTTTCAGACACAGCCTGCGTCCTGCTGATGGCACTTTATTAGCATATTCTTCCCAGAAAAAAAAATGCCTGATAGACCCTTTTTACCTCTCCTCTGAGTTCAATTTGTACAGCACTGAGTGACAGGCAGCAAAATGGCTTGAATATATCTAAGGCAAGTTGCCAAAATCCTCCCGATAGAAGCACTTTGGAGTCTTTGTTCAGAGTACATTAAAGTCATAGAAGGTCCATGTACTGTAGACGGGACGGGGCAAGCAGGATGTTCTCAGTAAGACAAAACAGCAGGTGATAAATGACATTAAATAACAGTGAGAATTTACCACAGACTAAATTAACTACTGGAGTGAAATGTTCTCAGCTCTAAGGCTATATTAACAGTGAATTTATAATTAGGCGATTATCATTCTTTTTAGTGTTTGAGGAAGTCTATATGTAAAAATGATGAAGACAGCTCTATTTGACTCTGGAGACATACTGCTGGAAGTGGTTCTAAAAAACGCTGGAGAATAATTCTTCTTTCAGGACTTACAAAGTCATTTATAAAAATAAGCGTTGGAAGAGAATTAGATGGTTAGGTATCTTATATGCACACACAGAGTTTATTAATAATTGCAACCTCAGAGAACTGACTGTCAGAAAATTAAAATCCTCCAGAATACAAACTTGCAGATGTCCTCAAAATTAATCAGTAGATGATTATTGGAATAAAATGTTTTTAAGATAAAGATTGACTTTGTCGTTCCATTAGAGGCTGTATCCTTAAAATATATATATTTATTTTCTAAATCTTAAGAAATTCCTTTATGATGTTGCTGGTACTTACGACTTTAAAAGAGTCCTTTCATTTAGGTTTTACCCTAAAACCTCTGAGAATCAGAAGAACTGCAATATAATCTTTCAGAACTTGTCAGGAAAGAGAATGAGCTGCTAAATTTGTCACTGACTAGGTTGTCCTAAAGTCAGCTCATAGCAATCATTTTTGTCACACACCCTTAAACAAAATAATAATTTAAAATCCTAGAATGATCTTCAAATAATTTTTCTTTACTCATTATTTTTCTATGCTTATGCCCAGGGATTAGTGTTTCACAGTTTTCTGAATATTCATATGAGCCCCTCCCTTCCTAAAAGGGAAACAAGTTCCAAACGGTGTCAGAAGCACATTTAGGTCTTTGGTAGAATTCTCACCATGTAATATCTTGAGCACTTTCCATGAGGATCTCTTGTAAAGCTAGAACACTTCATTTTGGGAACCAAGCCCCAAATGTCTAGACACATTATAGTGCTTGGTTACAATTGCATTTCCATTGTAAACTAGTATGCATTCATTCATAACTTTCTCCAAATTCTCCTTTTGGGCTTTAAACTCTCCAGGCTTAACCTCAGCCAAAAGTGAATATTTGGAAAGTTTCTGCTAAATCCATTTTTATCAGATACTGACTTATATGACTCAAAAAATCGTTTTCCATATGTCCGTAAGAATGATTACCCAAAAATGTAACCCAGGAGGAGCTGACTTTTATAATTTAAAGTTTTGATTCAGACTAGTCCTTTGAGAAACAAACGGAAAAGCTGGAGTAAAAGTTTCACATTTAAAACCAGAATTTGTCTATATACATGCATATTCCACCAAAGCATCAATACATCAACACACAATTTTATTTTTTTCTCAATTCTTTTGGGCATATCCTCTATGTGCTTACATATTTTTGTCTTGAAAAAATTATTAGTGAAGTCCCAAATAAATTATTAGAAGTTCAAGGCTAGTGGAAGTAGTTCTCTATATTGATAGAAGGATAAATTTTTCTAACATGGCTATACATTCTAATAACACGTTGAGTCCCCCGACACTTGGTTCTGTGCATTGCTGTGCGTATGATGCTTCCAGATGTCCTTTAGAAGTGTGTGAGATTGGCTCTGATGTGGTGCATTGAAAAAATAAAATAATAATAATAAAAAGAAGTGTGTGAGCTGTTGGTGTAGGTAGAATGGAGGATTTTACAATCTGTACTAATTTGAGTGGTTTTTTTTTTTCTTTTCTTTTTTGCATGAGCTAAAATGATTCGAAGTACACCATGTGTATGAAATGATTACACGTAACCTTTAGGCAGATTTGCTCACTCCAACCCACTTCCTCTCTCCCTCACTCTTAGAGTGCTTTCTGCCTATCTTGGACACCCAGAGTTCTGAGCTTCCCTGGGCACTTGCTTCTCTAAGACATTAACTAATGAACACTGACTTAATGACTTAATGTATTAGCCTTTCCAAAATTATTTTTATTTAACAGGGTAGTAATAAAAGCAAGAATAATTCAAGATAAACAATAAAGCTAGTATTCCAATTTAAGATACCTGGCACTTTGTGAATGGGGATATTTTGTTCAAAGTCACTTCACAGCAAGACCTTAGTAAATTCCTTATTTAACTTCTATGCACCTCAATTTCTTCATTCAGAGAAAAGGAAAAATCACAGTGCCTACTGATTTGGCTACTTACGAAGTTTAAGCAGTGTTGTGAATATACATCACTTAGAAGAGGTTTGCTTCAAAATGTCCTCAGTAAATATTAGTTATCATTAGTGTCACTACTATTATTTTTATTGTGGTTATCAAAGATAACTAAAGAGATTCCTGAAAATTTAAACTCTAGAGCTAAACCCGGTATTAACTATAATAGGTTAAAAAAAAAAGTTTAAAAGTTTTCCTACTTTTAAATTAATAATAATTATAATTAATATATAATGTAGTA
>NW_016825370.1:1335095-1359375 GCF_001698545.2 Rhinopithecus bieti | reverse complement strand
TATATGTTTAATACATTATATATTTATATAATGTATAAATATACATATTTATATAATACATATCATATATACATATATTTACACATAGATATTATATATACATATATTCCATTGTATATATATGTATATGCACATATGATCTGGGGAAAAGGTTTAGTGCATACACACACACAAAATTCCTTTTCTAGCTTTCTGAAACAGATATTAACCACCAACAAATATAAACTACTAAGAATGGCCACATACTGTAAGTGAACGGCCAGTGTGTGGTGATTTTACCACAGTTGCCCACAGAGTATGTGTGCATGAGCTCATGTGGCCTCAGCAATCCATTTAACATCATCCCACATGTCATCCACTACAGCAAATCATTTTTCAATCTTTTCAACATTGTACATTCTTAATTCGAGGACTATAAAATAGCCATTAAAAAATTAGTCAATGTACGGTCTTATTATTTACATTATGATATCAATAATTTCGATATTTTGGTGTGGATAAACATGAAATATTTCTATCCCCAATTTTTTTTATTGATAAAGAAAAGCCTTTGCCAAAATAAACTGAGAGGCTTTTCAGCAATGTGGCATTTGTTTCCAGAAACAAAAGAACACCTATAAAAGTTAAAGAAATTGTAATGTGATAATATTGGGAAAATCAGCTTTTTTTTTTAATATTTATCACAATATGACAAAGGCATTACACAGATTTTTTTTTTTTTTTTTGCAGTACCAGAATAGAGAAGGAACGCCTTCTATGAATATTTCACAGTGAGTTTAAAAATCATAAGCTTTTTCATAATGACTCATAAATCATAAAGTAAGTTAGACAATTATAACTTCACTGAAGTATAGTAATTTAGAAAATTACCCATATCACAAGTCAATGGTAGCAAAATACCAAAAAAATGAAAGCCTTTCTTCTGAAATCAATAACCCTTGTCAGTATGTGTGCTTTCCTTTCTTTACTTTTATTATTAGGGACAATTTCTACTAATTGTGACTAAACTTAAAGGATAATTGAGTAAAAATTACATGTAAAATGCATTTGCTTGTTTTCCTATAAGGTTAGTAATGACTCCATATTTCAATAATTAACATTTATGTAACACGTACCCGTTTATGAAGCACTTTTCTACCCAGGAGCTCATTTCATTGTTACAGGGACCCTGTGATGCCTTCATTAATACTTTCATTTTACAAGTGAAGTTAAGTGTTTTACCCAAAGACCTGCTTCTCTGAATTATACGAAACAAGAGTCGGACTCAGGTCTTCCAGACCACAAGTTCTACCACATCATACTACCTCACTCTACTACTATTTTCAGCTATAAATAATAATTACCTTTTAAATGACTCTTAAACACATAGCATTGAGAATTTGTAATATGCCAGGCAGTGTTATGAGGTCGATATTCACTATTATATTCAAAACAATGTGAGATACAAACTTCATATGAAGCATTTTACAGATAAGGAAACTGAGGTTCAGGATATTTAAGAAATGTTTTAAGATTACAGAGCTATTACATAACAAAACTGGGAACAAAACTTCAATATCCCTGTCCTTGGCGTCTGTGTACTTAGGCAGGATCTTTGGAGAATTACTTGAAATTGTTTTCAGCCAAAGGCCTCTTCGCAGGTCTTCATGGAAATTGCTGAAACTCTTAAAGCAAAAGTGATATAATGAACCTGTTCTCTGGTGACTGCTGGGCACATGGTGTTGGTGGGTTCTATGACATTTATCTCACAGATTCATATCGTCAAGGATCCAAGTGAAGTGAGAATTTAGATACAAGGTTAAGGAATCCCAAGAGGGAATACAATAGCCGTGTCGATTTCAGAAAATGCATGAATTTAAGTCTATAGGAAGTGTGAAGACATAGAGATAGAACCTGTGAGAAGACGTTACTGTAGCTAAGTGGTTTTGAATGATGCCACATTAACTCATTAAGTTCTCTTCAATGAAGAAAACCCCCATGCTCCATCGCGCCTGTTTGGGGGCGATTGTGTTGGGACACGGAATATGCAAAATATAGGTCAGGCTATGGGTATAATTCTATGTGTAACGGATCACATGTGTTAAGACACAGATTACACAAAACATAGGGCAGGCTATGGGTATAATTCTATGTGTGAGGATCACGTGTGTTAGCACACGGATTACACAAAACATAGGGCAGGCTATTGGTGTAACTCTGTGTGAGGATCACGTGTGTTAGCACACGGATTACACAAAACATAGGGTAGGCTATGGGTATAATTCTCTGTGTGAGGATCACATAGAATGGAATCACGCAGAAAAAAATGAGGAATAAATGAACGCGTTTTGTTTGTTTTTTTAATGGGATGTCTTGGCCAGATAAAAGGTAAGGGTATGGATGTTCTTGGAGTAAAATGATATTAAGTCAAAAGGAACAAAATAGAACCTTTTGTGATCACTTAAAACTCCTGGAATAGGTCACTCATAAGAGTAGGATTAGCTAAAGTCAGAAAGGCTTGAAGCTAGAAATCAGAGAACTACCAGAAGGACATTTCATTAATTTAAAAGTATTAGTTAGCCAGAGTCTAGACAAGGACTTTATAGAAAACAAAGTAAAGAAAGGGGTAAATGTAATGAAATAGGACTTTAAATGGACATAACAGATTTAAGATAAGAAGCATTGAATTTAAACCCCATTTACATCTGTGAGAACAATGTAACAAATTTTCATAATAAGTAAAAACTATGGCAGCTCATTCAAATTATTTGCCAGCCCATCTTCTCCATGGAGATTATATAAAAATTAAGATGAATGAAATTCATTATTATTCCTATTGCTGGGGCATAAAGATATTCTGTTTGCTGTATAGATGATCAACTTAGTTTCCAAAAAGAGTCAGGAGATAAAATTTAAAAGTGATTTTATCAAATCTTTTCAACATGCTGATGGATTAAAATATTGATTTTTAATTTGCCTATTAACACTGTGATCTACAAGCTATGTCTACAACATGTTGTCAACTTGGATAAATATTTTTTAGTATTTAAATTATTTCTAAAAGTTGTTTTTAGTGTTTTAGGCTAATGATTCCAAGGCACTTCAGATTGCATTAAAGTTATGAATTTAACAGACACTCCCTTTATTTATTTATTTATTACCATCCTTATTAGCATTTTCAGGTTTTAGAGGCTTTTAATACGTTGTTGCAGACCCAGAGACCTCCAGCTCCTGGCACTTAGTCAAGAGGTTAGGTTACATAACATGTGGTCTTTCATCAGCTGTGTTGTGTATGTAAAATCTCTTTCCAATTTCTCTTCATGATGTTGGTTTTCTGAACTTAAATCTTTCAACTTATTAAATGAGTGCAGGAGAATGTGTTAAATCTGCATATGTCACAGTCTCCTGCTGAACACAGATCTGCTCTTCACAGTCTTCGGTGAAGCTGAGACCAGAAGTTGGACCAGAAGTTGCAGGGCATCTCTGCTGAACATACCAGACTAGCTGCCAGGAATGCTGGCTGCTGTCTCTGGGGTCTGAAACACACTGGGGAATTCCTCAGAACTTGTTACACTTTTCTCTAAGCATGCTCCTAAAGTTACAGAGGAAGTAACTCAGTCATCTAAGTTAAAGATACTAAAACCAGTGTCAAAACAAAAGGGAATCATTTTCACCCCTTCTATTCAACACAGTACTGGGAGTCTTAGCCAGAATAATTAGGCAAGAGCAAGAGAAAAATAGTCCGGGCGCTGTGGCTCACGCCTGTAATCCCAGCACTTTGGGAGGCCAAGGCAGGCAGATCATGAGGTCAAGAGATGGAGACCATCCTGGCTACCATGGTGAAACCCTGTCTCTACTAAAAATATGAAAAACAGCTGGGTGTGGTGGCATGTGCCTGTAGTCCCAGCTATTCAAGAGTCTGAGGCAGGAGAATCAGTTGAACTTGGGGGGCAGAGGTTTCAGTAAGCCAAGATTGTGTCATTGCACTCCAGCCTGGGAGGCTGAGCGAGACTCCAATTAAAAAAAAAAAAAAAAAAAAAATTGAGAAAAAAGAACAAAGCTGAAGGCATCACATTTCCTGATTTTAAACTATATTACAAAGGTGTAACAATCAAAAGAGAATGGTAAGGACATAAAAACTGAAAAATAGATGAATGGGAAAGAATAGAGAACCCAGAAGTAAATCTGCACGTTCACAGCCAACTGATTTTTACCACAAGTGTCAAGAATACACAACTAGGAAACGATAGTCTCTTCAATCAATGATATTGAAGTAACCAGATAACCATGTGCCTAAAAATAAAATTAGACCTTCTCTCACACTGTATACAAAAATCAACTGAAAATAGGTTAAAGACAGGCTGGACACAGTGGCTCAGGCCTGTAATCTCAGCACTTTGGGAGGCCGAGGCAGGCAGATCTCTTGAGGTCAGGAATTCAAGACCAGCCTGGCCAACATGGTGAAACTCCATCTCTACTAAAAATACAAAAATTAGCCAGACGTGGTGGCAGGCACCTGTAATCGCAGCTACTTGGGAGGCTGAGGTAGGAGAATTGCTTGTACCTGGGAGGCGGAGGAGGTTGCAGTGAGCCAAGATTGTGCCACTGCACTCTAGCCTGGGCAGCAAGAGCAAGACTCCGTCTTAAAAAAAAAAAAAAAAAAAAAAAAAAAAAAAAAAAAAAAAAAAAAAAAAAAAAAAAAAAGGTTAAAAAAAAAAAAAAAAAAAAAAAAAAAAAAAAAAAAAAAAAAAAAAAAAAAAAAAAAAAAAAATTGAAGGCTTAGAAATAAGGTAAAAAAAAAAAAAAACCAGCAACCTATAAAGCCACTGTCAGAAAACATAGAGTAAAAGCTTCATAACATTGGTCCATTGGTCTGAGCAATAACTTTTGGAATATGAAACCAGAAACACCGGCAACAGAAACAACAATAAGCAAATGGGATTGCATGAAACTAAAAGCTCTGTAGGGCAAAGGGAATGACAGAGTGAAGAGACAACCTAGACAATGGGAGAAAAATATTGCAAATCATAGGTGTTATACAGGACAACTATTCAAACTATATCAAGAACTCAAACTACCTAATAGAATGAAAACAAATAACCTGATTAAAAATTTGGCGAAGGACCTGGATAGACATTTCCTAAAGGAAGACATACAAGTGGCCAACAGATACTTTAAAAATGCTCAATATCGGTAATCATGAGAGAAAAACTAATTGAAACTGCCATGAGGTATCACCTCACACCTGTTAGAATAGCTATTACTAAAAAGTCGAATGATAACAAGTGCTGGAGCAGATATGGAGAAAAAGAGCCCCTTGAACACTGTTGGTGGGAATGTAAATTCATACAGCCATTGTGGAAAACAGTATGAATGTTCCTCAAAAAGTTAAAAAAATAGAACTACCACATTATCCAGCAATCCTACAACTGGATATTATATCCAAAGAAAACGAAATTGGTGTGTTGAAGAGATACCCCACTCCCATGTTCATTACAGCATAATTTAAAATAGGTAAGGTACAAAATTAACCTAACTGCCTATCAATGGATGAATAAATAAAGAAACGATGGTAAATATACATAATGGAATACTAGTCAATCGTTAAAAAAGAAAATTCTGTTATTTGAGAAAATGTAAATATACCCTAGGACATTTTAAATGAAATAAGCCAGGCACTGAAAAACAAATATAGCATCATCTCTTTGTATGTACAATCTATAAAATCTAAAAAAGTTGAACTCAGAAATAGAAAGTGGACTGGTGGGTACTAAGAGATGGAGTGGTTTATTAGGAACACAGGGAATGAGGGAAATATTTGTCACATTAAACAAAATTTTAATTACGTAGGAGGAGTAAGTTGAAAAGATAAATTGCACAACATAATGACTATAGCTAATAACAATATATTGTATCCTGGAAAAATACTAAGAGAGTGGATTTTAAATGTTCTCATCACAAAAATGATAACTATGTGAGGTAATACATATGTTAATTAGCTCCATTTAGCCATTTCACAATGTATACATATTTCAAAACATTATATTGTAGAGAATAAATATACATCACTTTATCAATTTTAAAAAGTACAAATAAATAAATAAATGGAAATATATATAGGTGTGTGTGTATGTGTATATATGTGTATATATATATTTATACTAAAAAGTGTTGGTGAGGATGTGGAAGATATGGCATCATCTTATGTTGCTAGTGGGGTTGTGAAGTAGTTCAGTTGCTTAGGAAAAGAGTTTAGCAGTTCCTTACAATGTTAAACGTAGACCTATTAACCTCATATTGAATTAAAAACACACACATACAATAGCTCGCACAGTTTCTAGCAGCATTATTCATAATTGCCAAAAAGCAGAATCAACCCAATGCCCATCAACTGTTACATGGATAAACAAATTGCGGTCTATCCATATAATGGAATATTATTCAGAAATAAAAGGATGAAATATTGATACATACGACAACATTGAAAAAGTTTGAAAACATTACACGAAATGAAAGAATCCAGTCAAAAAGACAACATATTCTATAGTTACATTTATATAAAATGTCCAGAAAGGGCAAATATATAGACACAGAAAGTAGATTATTGTTTGCTTACAATTGAGGTTGGGGGGCATGGGGAATGACTGCTAATGGGTACTGGGCTTATCTCTTGGTTTTCCTTTATCCCGGTGGATAAAAATGTTCTAAAACTAGTTGTGATGGCTGTTGCACAACTCTGCAAATACACGAAAACCACTAAATTTGAAACATCTTAAATGAGTAAATTGTATGGTGTGTGACTTATCTCTCAGTAAAATTGTTGTAATTTTTAAAATGAGCAATCATAGCTTCTTTTCTAATTTTAACAAGAGTGTGAAGGTTTTTGCATTAATCAAGGACACACACACACACACACACACACACCATAAAATGTCATTAAAACCTATCTAGTTTCCATCTGCAAAGAAAGAGGATGAGAGGTCAATAACATTAATGTCAGACAAGAATGGGAGTACTATGAAAATTAAGTGTTTTTCTTGAAAATGAAAGCAAACAGAAATGTTTATCCTCAAAAGTACAATAACTGAAAAACACATTGAAATATTTTTTGATTTGCAAAAAACAATCAAATTTGTCAAACTGTGTATAAAATTTTGTCATCATCTTAAAATTGCTGTAACTCTGTAGAAATGCTAATAATTATTTTCAATGTATATACTGGAAAAGTACCCAAATACTATTTCTGTTGACATTGTCCTTTAATTCTCTGTGTAACATTAAAAAAAAAAAAAAAATGCCGTACTTGCTCTAATGTGTGGGTCAGAAAATCCAGAAGTAGTTTTTAGGATCCATTTCGTTTACTGTGTTATTAAGTCTTTACAAATATACTGTATAGTCAACATTATTTTTAGTGTACCCTGAGGAAGGTAAACATAAAGGAGGCCAGAAGGCTTGGTGAGGTTGCACAACTAGATCTCTGTTCACACTGGGGAGAACACTGGGCTCCTGCCACCAGATGAACGCTGGGCTGCCTTGCACCTCTCACTCCAGAGCTTGACAGATGGAGGCAGGGACGACCAGCAAGTCTCATGAAGGTGCAGTCGAGTCTCAGTTTTACGGTGGGACGGATTCAGTGGGTCATGGGTCAGCTATTGTCCGGAGCTGTCTGGAATGAAATAAGGAAGCCTGAGTAGTTCAAGGGACACATATTAGGGGCTGATATAACCACAGAGCCAAAACCTTTTCACCAGTATAACTTTTATTAGAAATAATTGAGCTATTTTAATTACAGATTCTTGATGTCCTGTGTCAACCTCTCAGTTGGCTACAATCTTGGGAGCAAAGATGGATAATCTTTATTGGGCACTTTTTAAAACTTCCAAAAACCTGAATAATAGAGGTAAGACTGGACTGAGATGTTGTAATTCTAAGTACAGGGATCTTTTAGCAATCAAATATACTTTTTAAGAGTTGAATGTTCTATCAGGTCCTTGAGGAGACATCTCTGGCCTCAAATTATATTCTGTATCTACTCATAGTCACTTAGGGAACACTTGCTGTCATTCTATAATTAGTGATAAAATTCAAGATGGAAATATAAAGGTAATTTGTGAGAAATATGCTGATTTAAACACAGGAGTCCGTTTTATTTCTAACTGTGTCAGTTTTTCCTAGGAAAAAAAACTCACATTGAGCTTGGGATGGAGTGAACACTGCAAGAATGTTTTGATGATCTACACAAAGAGATTTGGGGAGCATGGATATTGGCCTATGAAGATTAAAAGAGGTGGGTGGATCTGACAACTGAGTAGGAAGTAGAATAAAAGGCAAAGAACAAGAAGAAGTCATTTTCAGGAACAAAGAGTCAATTGTCCTCTATAGACAAAATTACAATTTCTTTTGTATATAAATAAATTGCCATTAATATAATATTAAGATACTACTTCCTCTGCCTATCAACTAGCAAAGATTTTGAAGAGAATTGGAGAGTGAAGAAATAGCATAAATTGGTGCAAACTTTTGTAATGATATTTTAATTGTGTATTAAAATTTTAAAATGTGCGTAGTCTGTGATTGATTTTATCTTTCAAAATTCACCCTACTGAAATAACCTGAGATATGTATAAAGTATACATATTTAAGGAAATTAAAAATTATCAACAGAAAATGAGGAAACAGTTTCTCTTATGCTGAGTTAAGGATATAAAGTATGCACATATCATAGAACCTTGATAGCATTTAACCCTTGTAGAATAGCAGCTGTTATTGTCAGAAAATATTTATATTAACCTAAGTTAAAAAATCAAACCATGATATAATACACCCTTTTATGTTGTTTTTTACAGAAACATACATGGAAAACAATAGAACAAATGTAAGAGAGAAAGAAAGAGAAGAAAAGGAAATGTCATTATTAACAATCTTTCAGGAAGTAGAGTTTCAATTATGTTTTCATGAATTATTAGTTTTCTTTCACTTTTCTGGGTGTCCTAAATACTATGTATCGATCATTTAGTATTAGGATAATTAGGAATATAATTTTCTCTTTGAACTTTAATAACTTTGTAGAAGTCACTTCCAGTTGTCTAGCCAGTTCTTATTCATTCACATTTCCTCCTTTCTAACAGAGCCTCATTTTTGTAAGAAGTTGCAATATGTACTCAACTGCCCCAACTCCCTTGCAGATAGGGTTTGCTACAAAGTGCGAGTGACTATGTGGTAATATAAGCGACTCTGATTTTATATGCACCTTTTGGACTTTTGCATTTTACCCTTTGCTCTACTGTATCTTCTTTCTGCGTGTAACACAAATGCGATGCCTAGAGATGGAGCAGCCTTGTTATTCATGTAAGAATGAAAAGTCCCAAGTTATACAAAAACGTAAAAGAAGCTCTGGTCCTTGCTAACTTTATTGAGCTGCTGTTCAAGCCTTGTACTACCATCTACGTGACTTTTTACACAAATGAAAATAATTCTTCATGTATGCAAATCATTCTGGACTGATTTCCTTTATATATAACGAATTTCAGTCTTAACTGACACAAAGAAGGAGAAGAAAATCATTAATTTACACTTTACTCTGAGTTGTAAATGATGATGGATGGAATGAATCTAGTAAATATTTGAACTGGCGAACTAAAAGTTGAAAAGATATGGAAAACATTTTTGGACTAAGGAATTTTTCTTACATCTTTACTGTATTTCAAAAGTTGGGGCACCAAGGAACACCTGATGGTCGTGTGTTATCTCAACTTCAGAACATTGGGGAATAGTTGCTACCTCAGTTTCCCTTGATAGCCAACTGTCTACTGTTATGTAATTAGATATGTTTATCTCTCAGTAGAAAAGATTAAAATAAGAATTCTTATATAGTGGTTGAACATTTTATATAAAAAGATTTCAATGAGACATCACATATTATCAAATAGAATTTTCAGATTTAAAAATAAGATGATAAATTAAATACCTTTAAAAGGAAAGATAATTTTGACCATTGAACACGAATCAGCCCTGGAAAAACTAAGAGAACATAATGTTCATGCTTTTGGGCTTTCTTAAGACTTCATCTACCTCTATATGGGATTCTTACCCTAGTTATTTCAAAGGTAATCCCTGTTCCAAAATCCTCATTTTTTTCCCTTCTTTCTAGAGTATGAAGATGCTTTCCACATTGTCCACAGCTAGTAGCCCCTTCTAGAAATGGGTTAAAATCACCCAGCACTGGAAGCTGTGCCATTAAAATGCATGCATTTTTCTTAATGACGGCCAATGAACCATAACAAAATTGAAACTTCCCTCTCTGGTAGTGATCAGACAGGTTCAAAAAGAATATTTGATGATGTGCCAAGCCAGCACATTGCTGCCATTATAAAAGCAACGCCCACACCCAAATCAGCCAGGCTTTTCTTCTCTGTTATAGAACAGCTGCCTCCCATAGTGAGCCTGATTTAGCACAAGATCAAAAATCTCAACGCCTTCTATGTGGGTTCTGTGACATTTCACAGTTGCATGGGACCCAGGTAAAACCATTAAAAAATACTTTGGGACTATTTCAAGGAGAAAATAGAAACACAAGGCCCTGTTATCCAGTGTCATTAGACTTTTTCTTATACTACATGTAGCTGTCCTTAGAAACCTCAGTGAAGTGTTGGGAGCTAGCAGCCTAATACTTAATTCATTCCTGCATTCATGTATTAAGTAGGTATCTATTGAGAAAATATTATAACTAAAACATCAGGATTAAAGCGCTATACTGAGCTCCTTCTGCTTCTGGCTCAAACATTTTGCTTTTTTTTTTTTTAATAAAAAAAAATTCTTTGAACCAAGGTTTTACTCTGTTGCTCAAGCTGGAGTGCAGTGGAGTGATCAAGGTTCACTGCAGCCTTGGCCTCCCTGGCTCCTAAGCAATCCTCCTACCCTATAGCCTCCAAGGGTAGTTGGGACTAATCTAGGGTTTTTTTTTTTTTTTTTTTTTTTTTTGGTGTGTGTGTGTGTGTGTGTGTGTGTGTGTGTGTGTGTTGTAGAGATGAGGTTTTACCATATTGTCCACGTTGGTCTTGAACTCCTGGGCTCAAGCTATCCTCCCATCTGGGCCTCAAAAAGTGCTGGGGTTACAAGTGTAAGCCACCACACCAAGCCTTGTTTTGCTGTTTTTGTTGTTACTCTAAAGCACTATTGTTATTCCAAACACCTTCATTGTATCTATTATAAGAAATGTTCTAATTAAGCTGAAGCAAGCTATGATTCTATTCCATTCAATCCCACATTTCACAATCTCAGTGCTATAAGCACCAAAAATGTGCTTTCTATTATTTAATCTATTTTAGAGTGAGGTCTTTATTCCTATTTTATGTGCTAATCACCCTGTAGCATCTTATCTATTTTATTGTGCAGGTATATAACATATAATTCGTGAAATAACAGAATCTCAGTCAGAATGGACTGAGCACTCTTCTGTAGCACATCAAAAGCAGTGCTCCCAAATGCTACTTGGATAACAAAGTTCTTAGAAAGGTAGCTTTGGTACTGCATTGACATCTACACCTGTTGGTTCTTGTTCTACATTCAAGAGCCACGGAAATGTCTAAACGATCTCTCATATAACAGCCCTACGAGGTTTTGATTTTGCTCCACAAATGCTAATTCTTCCCCTTCCCAGTCTTAACAAATTTACCTATTTTTCTACATAAACATCCTCAGTTTTGTCAAGTAATCCTCCTAGTCACAACCTCCAAACCCATCTTTATTCTTCTCTGAATGAATTTTAGTTCATCAGTGTCACTCTTAAAGTGTGGACATAGTAGTAGGTGTGGTTTGTTAAGTTCATAGACTAGTGAGAACGTTGTCTTCTTCCTGACTGGCACTATATGCTGACAAGGTTGGCTTTCTTCACATTTGCATTTCGGGCCACTTCACTGTCTCGTGTTGAGCTTTTGGTCAATTAAAACCCCTAGATCTTTTTCATGTGCAGTGCTATCAACCCTATTTATAACTACAGACTTTGTATTTGAAGGCAGTCTATAGGACTTAATCCTCTCTAAAGCTCTCATCTTTTGGACTTAGTGTAGCATTTTATAATGATGTCTATTATATTTCACATCCTCAGTTTGATTATTTTCTGCACCTTTTCAGGGCTGTCTCTGACATTTTAAAATGGGAGGCTGCTAATTTCATGACCTTGTTCAAAAAACTTCAAAAATGCCTAAAAATCCATCTAATTAGGTAAAAATTCCTAGCTTAGGATTTAATTCTCTCCTATTACCTCACCTGATACTTCTAGTCTCAATTGCAGATGAGAAGTTGCAGATATGACTTGCACACTGGTGCCCTGCTGTAACCCCCTCCCCCAAACAACCTAAGCCACATTTTTTTTTTGTAGTTTATCAGGGCCCACATTATCAGCTAGGACAGTTGCAGAGTTGGTCTGAGTGTTACAGGAGGTAGAATTTGTGGACACTCACTGAAAATATCTAAGCATTAAGCCACTGCAGATTAATTATCTTTAGAAAAATAATCTGCTTCCTGCAAAATGCTTCCCAGCCTTTATGCTTTGAGATATTAATTTTAATTAATAGCATATGCTACCAATTATCACTACATTTAAAGTTGCATTACCTCTCAAATTTTTGGAATGTCATTGACCTTAAAAGGTCCACCACTATACTGTTTCTCCTGGTACATCCATCTAATGCATCCTCTTCCTTCATTAAAATTTCATCACATTCTACTTGCTTTATCAAAAATGTTGTACTCTAACTTACTGTATAATAGGCTCTATACTTTGCTTTCACCCTTCATCTTATATCTCAACCCTAAAACTATAAGATTCTTGAAAATTATGTTTGTTTTCTACTCATTCTCAACATCAATATCTGCTAATACAAAGCAGGTGCTCCATTACTATTAGTTAAATGGAATTAAATTACTATTTCTCTCTATATTAAGCCATTTTTGCACTGATAAAAAGAAATGCCTGAGACTGGGTAATTTATAAAGGAAAGGGGCTTAACTAGCTTATGGTTCTGCAGGCTGTACAGGGAGCATGGTACTGGCATCTGCTCAGCTTCTGCTGAAAACTCAGGGAGCTTTCAATCATGGCAGAAGCTGAAGCAGGAGCAGGTACATCACGTGAAGAAAGCAGAAGCAAGAGATAGAGTGAGAGAGAGGTTCCCATGCTTATAATGACTTCATCTCATGAGAACTTACTCACTATTGCCAAGACAGCACCAAGCCTCCCTGACTGAAAAACCTCCCGCCAAGCCCCACCTCCAGCACTGAGGATGACAATTCATGACGAAGTTTGGGTGGGGACAAATACCCAAACTACATCTTATGATTTTTCACACACAAATTCCATCAGAAACCCAGAAATTGATGTTTAAAAAGTGTCCATGGAGTGCTTTTCTGTTTTGTAAATTATTTTGGAAATAGTTGAGTTCTCACCTAAAATCTTTCTTCGGCGTTTGAAATAGAGGAAAGAAAGAGAGTCATGCTGTAAGATGGGTCTTCCAGGAGGGTGGTAGGACCAGCAGGGCAATAAAGGAGGCCATGCAGTCCCAGAAGCTAGCAGTGCTGTATATGTGCTCCAGGATTTGAGAAGCAGAAGCAATACAACCTGCATCTCAGCTCTCTGCTTGATCTTTGAACTGAATTTGAGTCATGACATGGCACCATGTATGATGACCGTCTTCTTACTAGTAGTCGGCCAGATCAACCAACACATTGCTATCAAAACCATTTCCATGGTCTGGGAAGATGGGAAGCAGAATTGATGAACATTAAGTTTTATTCATCTGGCTCAATATTGCATGAAAATGTGGGTAAACTCTGTGTCGAGTTTGTGGACCTAAGAAACATAGGAACCCTTCTTTTCATCTTCTGGAATAACCTCTTGATATAATCCATTTCCTATAATGTTTGCATGTTAATATACATAAAGTATAAATGCATGAACTTCAGTTTATGTGTTTACATCTGCAGCTCACTTGTACCAAGTTTGTAATGTGAAAAAAATCTTAATGGAGCCTATGTCTCCTTGATAATATCAGGAAATCAGGTCAAGGTGTCAAGAAGTTTATTTATCTGATAGACTTAAGGTAATAGGAATTAAACAATGAAAAATAAAATAGAAGAAATATGTTAGAAGGTTTGAGACAAGTGACATATTGACGTAAAAAAATAGGAAAAAGGAAAAGTAGTTTGATTTTATATGATCTGAAATGTTTCCCATGTATTTACATTGCCTGAAACCACAGCAGCATAGACATGCATACCCTAACTTCATGCCACTGACATTCTTTGCAGCAGCAAGAATAAGTTGTCTAAATAATATATAACAGTAGATCAGAGGAGCAATGTCCTAGCACAGCTGAGACAACAGTAAGGACCTTAACGGACTAATATACCTATCATTTTCATATCTTCAGTGACAAGTTATGTTTCCCATTTCTGAAATGTGTTTGCATTATTAGAGTAGTATCTCTTATGTATTATTTTCCTACAAAATAACCTTAGGTTTAATTCAAAAGTATTATGAACAGGTGTTAGATGTGTCTTGATTACATCATTATGCAGCTTACAGAAATGCGTTAACAAAAAGAAAGTGTTAATGTAACTGAAGCTTGATTCTAAGCAGGATGTTCATATTTTCTTAAAGTGTATACATGAAAATAAATAATGCAACGTATACATAATGTATACTAGAAAGTTATTCTATGATTCAATATCTGTTTTGCCTGTCAATGTTTAATCAAATGTGATTAAAATGTAAGAGAAGACATTTTCTCAAGACATTGCTAAAATTCAAAAGTATTTTTTTGTTTTATCTTAACCTTGACAATTTTCAAACTATGGCATTATCATATAATATTGTTAACTGAGTGAGAAATGTTTTAAATAACTACATAAAATTTTCATAATAAATTATTTCCCAGAAGACTTCATTTCCCCAACATGATTCAGTTCTAAAAGTTTAAATATTGAGAAATATTTGTAAACTAAGAGAGAGAGAGAAAGTAGTATTAAAAATTGGAAATAGACAAGCAGTTTTGACATATAGAATATTTTAAGTGCCTTGAGTGAATATACAGTTGATTTGTATTCTAAGGATATTCATTTAAGTTATTTTTATGTTAAAATATTCATTCTATAACTTTTAAAGCCTCTGACAAATCATGAGATTGACTACTTTAAACTCTGATTTGGAAAAAAAAAACATGAAAATCTCTACCTTCAAACAGATTTTATTCTGACTTCATATTACAATATTTTACATTGACTTAGAAATCTTTCATGAGTGTATAGTGCTTTAGAACTAAGGCTGTATCTATAAAATTATAACTAAAAAGGATTAGAATAAAGAAAAATTATTCTAGACAATATTATGAAATTTGTACATGCAGTTAACCTATCGAATTACAACTGGAAATATTTATTAAAACAAAATAAATAATATAATTAGCGTTTATCATATATGCATAAGCAAATAAATTCATAAATAATTTTAAGGTCAGCCTAAAATATTATAAATGTGAATAACTCTTATGTAAGTATACCTTAATATCTCTAGGAAATTATTTATAGCAACATAATACCATCAAAACAATTTAATCATTATAATATAATTTAGAAATGAATATTTGTTTCTGCCACTATATTCTGAATGCAAACAGAAAGTTATCAGTCTTTAAAGTTATCAGGATTTTAATTTTATAAAATATTCTCCTTCAGATTATGTGGTCCAACTAAGCTCAAAGTAGGAGGGTACCAAATATGTTGTTGACCCTACAGTTATTCAGAAACTTAAATTAATAGAGATTCATATAGAAAATTATTAAGTGAAACGAATCTTAACAGCAAGTTATAGAATACACTTGCCTCATGCTATTCTTAAATAGTTGAACTTTGCATGTTGTGTCATCCATTCAGCTTGAAACCGTACTAACTGGAAGGAAAGCCTAACGAGGTTGAAATCAAAACTTCCTTTTCCTGTGATCAATTCCTCTAGGTGGAGGCCCCACTGCATGGCTGGCTGTGCTAGCTGTGCATCTAGAGCAAACCGCACCAAGTACCCTTTTCTGCTTGCTGTAGATTTGTACACTGGAAATAAGCTTCATTATGCAGAGTGCATATTAATGCTCACCACCTGGTCTGATCCCTCTGAGTTAAGAGTATTATTAATTTTTTTAAATTGTGGACATTGCTGTCTCACAGAAGGAATGACTCATCATATAGATTTTTTTGTATTCAATATTCTCTATACCAGTGAATAAGTAGTAGTTGTATATTAAAATAACTTAGGAAGGTTTTTGTTTTAAATACCAGCACCATGACCATGCCATTGAAGTATGTGTTTCAGTTGATTTGGGACTGGTTCTACTGCATCAGCATATTTTAAAATATCTTCAGGGGAACCAATTTGCAGCCACACTTGAAAACCATCAGCAGGCACAAGTTCCAGCGCAAATGGATGACACAGAAAAATGACGAGACTGATGAAAATACAGTCAAAAGAAACATACCTGAAAGAAATCAGAGGAAATAGTAATCATTACAATGTATCTCCTGTGTGATAGAGGAGAAATTTTGAAAGCTGCTTTTAAAAGTACTTCTAAACAAGTTTCCAGGATTTATTGCATCTATGAAACAATAGTTTACCCTTCCAAAATTAGTGAAAAAATCCATACAATCACAATAAGACATTAGGATAAGATAAATACTAATGTTTTAAAACTCCAACAATAATGCATGTGGTCTTCAGATTACTTCAGGTTAAGATGGTAAATGCTTTAGAGTAAGATGGTAAATATTTAGGGATTTCTAAATTTATGTATTGAGGAAGTTGTTACAAATGCAGAATTTTTGAACAGCTGAAAATAATGGAAAAAGACAGAGAGGTGTGAGATAAATAAACCTATACTAAATAGACAATAAATAATGATGAATCCTTCTGAAATAATTCATCTGTATTTTCTAAAAATGATAATTTTATAAGATACTTATCGTTGCCTAAATTGCCTTGGAGATGGGAGATTAAAACATCTAGAGTATTGACTTATAACAAAATGATCTGGCTGTATAGAAATGTTTGTTACTTTTTATTTTTTTGGTCTGCCAATCCTCCTACACTGCTTCCTACTTTTGCATAAGACTTTGCACTACACGGAGTTCTACTTCTCTCTACAAAAGCCAGAGTGTGCAGTTTACTCTTTGCTAAACCTGTTGGTGTCAAAATAGAATCATACATCTCAAAGTCAGTTGAACATAGCATACTGCCAAGGATCCAGAAACTGGGGTAGATAGTGGAAAGAAGAAAGTCTTAGATTGGCACCCGATGTTGTAGTGGTCCAGCAACTGCAACTGTATCTGGCTGCAGTGATGTACTAGCAAGCCTGGATTCAGTGGTTAGATTCTCTGAATTTTTTGGAATCCTCCTATATATACCCATTTCATTGATTAGTTTTCAATTATTTCCTGTTCAATGCTTTACATTTTAAATAACTTTTCTTTACATCTTATGGTCTTTGAGTGAAAGCAACTTTAATGAGTTTTACTAATGTAGGCAGCCAAATATTATTAGGATATTCAGAAATGCACACATAAACCCATTTCCAAACCTGCCTTAGTAGCCTTCACATATGAGGAAGTTACCTCAGACTGAGAAGACAATTCTTATCCTATCCCCTACTTACCCAATCTTCATTGGCTGCAGTCCTAGAACTTGAGCCAGAGCTAAGCATTAAATAGGGGTCAAATATGCTCAGAAAAAAAAAAAAGATATAACAACAAAATTGCAAGACATTTATGTCAACAATATTTGCAAGAATTTCTCAGGAATAGGTTCTGAAGGTGTACATCCAACCAAGATAAAAGATTGCATTGGGGTGAATTTCAAAGTGGACACTTACCCAAAGAGTGTGGATAGAGTAAGTAAGCTTGAAGAGTTGAATGTGTTTCTAGCTGTTTGATAAGCTTATTGGCTAAAATTTAGGCCCAGTAAAAGCCTATAGGAGACACAGTCCCAGGAATCCATTGGATTTAAGGTAGAAAGAGGGAAAAACTTTGGAGTGTGCATGTGCTACAGTGTTTGTTAAGATTGTTATCTGGATAAGATTCACTAAATGAATCTCCCAAATCCTTAACCGTTTTAGGTAAGTGATGCCACGGGAAGATAGTGCATTGAACTGGTCTCCATAAAAACCTTGGGACTAGGGAGTATTTATGTTGTTAGAACCCAAAACATGACACTTCTACAGGGAAAGCAAAGGGCTCTTGTGTCCCTAATGAACATCAAGGCCATTGTAGCCATTTGAATTATATGACCCATGGTTTACTGTAGCTCTAAATAGGCCATGGAGTACCAAGAACCACGATTAGTGCCAGCTCACCTAGGGACTATTCTATTTCTGTTTTTTAAAGGTATTCACGTTCTAGTGCATATAGACCTAATTGAAGCCAACAAAGTAGAATTTTGTTTCTTACACAATTCCCAAATTTGAGTGGACTCACATATTCAAAATTCTTTAAATAAAAACATGATAGGTAGGTACTTCCATATACAGACTCTGAAAATATCAAATGTTATTTCTATAATTTCTACCCTTCTGGAAAGGCATCTGCATCCATAAACAAGAGAAACTGTGCACTGGTGAAATGAAAATATGTTAGATAACAGGCTTATGGATTTTGAAAACCCAGAGTCCTTCTGCCATTTAAGAGTCAAAGTGGACTTACCTGGGATTCAGAGGACAGCGACGATGTCCTGAATCTGGTTCATGATTTGCCCGTGGATATTCCCCCCAGTTCATGATCACAAGTCCTCCCTCCAAAAATGCTTTATTAAATATTTTATTGCTCTAAGTCCTAAACAATTACTTTGTTTCTCTTGAATTTAACTCTCTCTCTCTACATATATATACAAATGTAATTGTACGTATATATATGTAACATTAAATTAACATACATTTATCACAAGTAGTTTTATAAATATTGCATTTTACATGGACGTTAAATTAGAGAACTTCCAGTTTTACAAACGGGCCTGACAAACACGGAGTCAGTTACACACATTCATTTCAAGAAAAGATTCATAGAGATTTGGGATCATTTAGGCTTGCCCTCAGTGAAGTTCCTGTATCCAAATTTTCTGGTGCCATGTATTCCTGTGTTTGAGCGGTTGATTTAAAATAAACAATTACAACACCATGATTAGAAAGACGAAGAAACAGAACTTGAATATCATTAATTTAGTCACTCTATGTGATCATTCTCAGTTTTTATTCCTGTTTTAATTTTGTTTCAACTGTAGCAATATTGGAAAGCCAGTGGAATCAGTCTTAAAGAAACAAAATTATGGACTGTACTACAATTTCTGGCATTTGTTGTACAATGTGATCTTTATGACATTCTGCCAAACTTAGCCATATGTTTAAGATTTTCTTTACTATAGAATTTCTTACTATATAAATGTATACACACTGCTACATAAGATATAAATTTTTGAAACTGAAATTTATGAAAAGTTTTATGTTAAACTTTGACCCAAGATAGATTGACAAATTAAGCTACTTTCTATTGATAATACATGTGTGAAAAAGATGAATTTGGATATAAATTATTGACACCGTATATCGGATACTTATTTTAGAGCATATACAGTCATCTAGAGACCCTTTTCCCCACCCTGTGAAGTTACCTCATTGGGGCTAGAGCTGTCTTCAAAAGATCATTCTACCATTCTATCAAGCCAGCTGCTTCAGGACAGTGGGCAACACGACGAACCAGTGAATCCCATGAGGTTGGCCCATTGACACTCTTCTTTTCCTGTGAAGTGGGTTCCTTGATCAGAAGCTATGCCGTGAGGAATACTGCGACAGTGCAGAAGGTAGTCTGTAAGTCTGTGTTTGGCAGACACATTGTGTTCAGGAAAGACACATCCACATCCAAAGTCTTATCCAGAAGAAACAAATACTGCCCTTTCATGATGGAAGCTGTCCAATGTGATCTATGTGCCACCAGGTAGATGCCTGATCCCCTGGGGAATAGTGCTACATTGGGGGCACGGTGTTGGTCTCTACAACTGGTAGATTGATAATAGGAAGGCACCCTTGGTGAATAAAAGTCCATGTAGCTGAGCCCATGCATAACCTCCATCCCCGACATAATGGCCATTTTAGTTATGAGCCCAATGGGAGATGACAGGGTGACTGAGTAAAGAGGCTGACTGGCACCCACGAAACAAGTCATCCTATTCTTTTACTTGTTAAAATCCTCCTCTTCTGAGGTCATCCTTTTGTAAACATCCAAAAATATCTTCAAGTCTTTGTTCATTCTGAGAGTTCTAGCCACATGTCTCTTCCCCACATTTTCTTGTCATCAATATTTCAATGATCTTCCTTCCAAGTTCCTGGCCATCAAGACAACCCAAGTGCCAGGGACCCATAGTGGACACATAGTCACACATCTAGCTCCTCCTCCTTCTAAGCAACATGGCAGCAGGTTCTGTGATGAAATACCTCTTCCCCTGGCCACTGTGTGTCTCCTTATTAAGTCAAGTGACAAAGGTCTCATGTACAGAAATATGCCTAGGACATGGTAAAATGGACAGGTTGCCAAGCTAATAGCACCTCTGAGTGTCTAATTCATTCATACTGAGCACAACCTGGAGGCCCTGATAGAGGAGCAAGACTGATGATAGCAACTAAGTACTGGGAGGTGGGGAGGGAGTTGATTTCTTGAATCATGGAGAGTGCAGTGATTTGCCTTCAGTAGAACAGCTGCCGTTAAAAAATTGATATATTTTTCTTCTGTGTCTGCCTTTGCTATCTGTACCTTCTTCAGATATATTCAACAAACTCTATAATCACAACTCTTAGGTATCACTGCAACTAAACAAAGAATATATTGCAAAAGATGTTAGGCATTGGGCTTATTCCCATAGGATTCAAGGCTTTTATTGTGTAGCCCTTGAATACTGGATGATTCATGGAAAACTCACTGTAGTGCCAGACGGGAAACAATATATTGGAAGCTCAGTGTTCTGTGTGGTAGATGGTGTATAGAACTACCATGTTCATTAACTGAAAGTTAATGAAGGACTCTTTTCATTCTATATGTAAAAGGAAAAACCCTTCGAATCTTTAGGCATGAAAATTCTAGCATATTACTGAAGTGTTCTCTGAAAGTAGAGGGAATATGTATTGTGTAATGAAGGAGGCAAGTCATAAATACCCAATTTGGCCTCATAATCAAGTATAGAAATGAGGAAACTAGAATCCACACGTCTTCTCTTCCTTTCCTGTATGTGTGTGTGTGTGTGTGAAAGAGAGACTATTTATATGTATGCATGTAGACACACAGAGTAGTTTCTTCTTATCCAAAGTTTTGCTTTCCTAGGTTGCAATGACCTGCAGTAAACCATGGTCCAAAAATATGAAGTGGAAAATTCCAGAAATAAAAATTCACAGGTTTTAAATTGTGTGCTGTTCTGAGTATCGTAATGAAGTTTTGTGCTGTCTCTCTCCATCAAACCCAGGATGAATCATTCCTTTGTTTAGGGTCTCCAGGCTGTCTCTGCTCCCCAACCATTAGTCACTTACTAGCCACCTCAGCTATCAGATTGACTATTGCAGTTCTTGTGTTCAAGTCATTCTTATTTGACTTAATAATGGCCTCAAAGCACAAAAGCAGTGATACTGGCCATTTGGCTAGGCCAAACAGAAGCTGTAAAGTGCTTCCATTAAGTAAAATGATGAAACTTTTTGACTGAGTAAAGAAAGGGAAAAGATCATATGCTGAGGTTGCTAAGATATACAGTAAAATGGATCTTTTATCTGTGAAATTGTGACAAAGAAAAAAATTATGCATAGTATATATAGGGTTCAGCACTAACCACGGTTTCAGGCATCCACTGAAGGTCTTGAGATGTGTCTCTGAGGTAATGGAGCCCTACTGTATATAGATATACCTTTCATATATCTACATCGATCTATATACATATAGATATGTATATATGCATGTATATATATATTTATATACATGTATATAAATAGATATAGATATCATATCTAGGGTATTGTGGTGGGGATGATGTTAATTTACTCTGTAGGTGATGAAATACTGAGACAGGATTAGAAAAAATTAGAGTCAGAAAAAATAGTCCACGGATATCCAAGACTTAGAGATAGCAGAATAATAGTATCTTGGAATCTCTGGTTTTGTTGTTGTTGTTGTTTTGTTTGCTGGAAAGAATAAATGCATTATTGTTTTTATAAATGAAAATTTAATTTTGTTAGTGAGGTCTTTTTTCACTGGACCAGTAAGTATAAGAAGAAGAATATATGCACATTTTTAGCAGCCAAAGGAAGTGAATGACAGTCACGGTGACTGTAATTTATCAACTAAATTGTGACACTTCTGCCATGAAACTGTGTTTAACCATGTGGGATATCAGTTGTAAACTGGGACTATCTCAAGGTAGCTAGGATATATGGTTATTCTAATCGTAGTGGACATTTTCCAAATGTTTGGCTATTTAACATCCAAATCCCTCCTCTTCTTAGTTTCAGGGAATTATACCTTTCACTCAGAGGAAAAGTAAAGAAATTTCATCCCTTCTGTTCTCCTCTTAACCAAGACAAAATCCAATATAGGTCAGCAACTTTGTGGAGGTATGCAAATTCAAAAGGACAACAAGATTGGTTTTACAGCAACCACGTTCATTGGAGTCCATGGTGTATAATGTGATGGCCGTTATTCTGGCCACATTTATTTTTTTCTGGACATTTTTGAAGATTTATTATGTGTCTTTCATGCGTTAACTGAGTTAACTGTAAGGGTAGTCTAATTTTGAAGATCTGAATACCGGGACATAGAAAGGTTAAATTACTTGCCCAAAGTCACAAAGATTTATTGAATGGTGGAGTGAAGATTTGGAATTAGACAGTTCAGCTCCAGAGTCCAAGTTCAGAAGAGCTGCAGGTTAATACCTTTGCGGTCTTTCCTTCCTTGCTTATTGCCTGATTTCAGAACCTTTCATTTGTCTCTGAAATCTATTCCATAGCCTCCTAATAGATTATTTTTCTGCTTTAAATTTTTCTCACTTGCAACCAAGAACCTTAACTGAAATCCTGCCGTTGTGCATGATCATTTCTGTTCTCTTTACCACAGTTGCATTGACCAAGGGGCTCAATAACTTTCTTTATACAAAGCAGCATTGTCAATAAAAATAAAAAATTATGTCAGGTGCGGTGGCTCACGCCTATAATCCCAGCACTTTGGGGGCCGAGGCGGGCAGATCACGAGGTCAGGAGTTGGAGACCATCCTGACTAACACAGTGAAAACTCATCTCTACTAAAAATACAAAAAAAATAGCTGGGCATGGGGGCACGTGCCTATAATCCCAGCTACTCAGAAGACCGAGGCAGAAGAATCGCTTGAACCTGGGAGGCGGAGGTTGCAGTGAGCTAAGATCAGGCCACTGCACCCCAGCCTGGGCGACAGAGTGGGGCTCCATCTCTCAAGTAATAATAATAGTAATATAACAAAAAAATTATCTAAGTATAAAAGGAAGTTCAATAGCTTTACAAACTGTAATTAGTGCAAAACATTTGTAAATTCCCCGTATTACTTATAGTCGTTAAATTGGTCAACATTATTCAGTTTTAGAACTTGATACCTATTATTTACATTAAAAACAGAAGTATAAGCCATCAAGATAACCCTTTCTGTCAATAAAATGAAAGAACAATATTTTCTACTTATTCAAAGAATGTTCAAGCATGCCAACTTATTCACAGCGCTTATGTTTTCCCCAAAGTTCATACCGACCAAGCTTGAGGGAGCTGGGTTAGAATGAGGTATAATGGCACACAAAGTATAATTCTGTTAGAAACGTTTTTAAAACAAACTAGATGAGGAGGCTTAAATTCCAACCTCAAGGTCAAGGAGTTGAAGCAAAAATTCTTGACTTCCAATCACTAATCTTCACCCATGTGTACAGTTATTATCATTTCATCGAATAAGACACTCTGAAATAACATTTCAAGTTTAATATCTTTTTAAAGAGGTCTATTAAGGAACAATGACCATTTATTGAATCCTCTCCTTTATTGGTCATTGTGACAGTGGTTTCATACATCTTCTTTCATATACATCACAAGCCTATGATGTGGATATGCACATTTACATGTAAAAGAAAGAGACTGAAATGTTGAATGGCTGCTCAAGATAGGACGGGAAATAAGTAGAATCAGAATCCCAACTCATGTGTGTCTGCAAATTCTTTTTTTTTTTTTTTTTTTT